>NC_061483.1:18823700-19042761 GCF_022539355.2 Hippoglossus stenolepis
TTTTGGGGTCGAAGCCTGAAAAGTTTGGGAAACCCGGTCTGAAAGAATACTTCCGAGTACTTTGCTTTCAATATACCTCATTGAGGTTTTCTGGACAACTCTGACAGAATCTTTGTTGTTTGGATGCTGAGTGAAAGCGGTTAGAAAGCCCCTGGTCTAATAAAGAGTGAAATACTTTGTTGGCTTAGGTTTGGGGCACAATAGAGCACAGTGTTTGTAAAGCAAATAGACAGCAACCCTAGCTCTGCTCGAATGAATCTAGAGCTGTCAGTCACTATATTTACATGCACAGCACAAAACCAGGTAATTGGAGAAATCGAATTTGGGCATAAAATTCATGAAAATTCAAATACACATTCACCTGTGTGGTCATTACATTTCAGATTCGAATCCCTTTTTAAAGCAACGTGGTCATGAAGTGTATTACAGCTTAAGGAGTTCTTTTTCTCTCTTTGCTAATGAAGGATTCAGACTAACAGAGCAGGCTCTCCAAATAGGTTGAACAGGTTTTCTTACTGTGTGCATGTGCCTGACATTTACAGTCTCCGTTCTTCCATGAAACCAGCTAATTTAGATGTATTTATTTTATAGTGAGTGTAGAATTATCAAGGATCCACTGCTACATGTAATTGTGTTTTCTTCATTCTACCATCCAAGCAGTTTCCTCAACAGAAAGCGCTATTCACTGTGTTTCCGTTAAACTCTTACCTTGAGTAATGGAACCAGGGTTTTCTTCATATACATTAAAGTACTGCAGAAAGCTGGCAGTAACTTCACCACTTAAGTGCATGTAAACACAGTCAGGCATTCACCCTTCATTTAGCACGGCTCTGGTTACACATTCAAGTGGCAATTTGACAGTAATGTGATGCTAATATAGTAAATTAGAAGAAAATGATACTCAACTGAAATTATCGACAGTTGAAAGCCCTTTGATCAAAAAGGTTTTTCAGTAATAGTTGGTTATTGGTGGGAGAAAAAATCTAATTTTAGAAAAGGCTCACAGTGGGAGTTGTCACTTCAGGAGCCTGAAACTTAATCTGCTCTTAAAATTTCCTTTCAAGATTTGCATATTATTATTTTATTTCCTTTTCTTGGCTATGTTATTATGCAGATACATTACTGCAGTCATGTGAACTATTGAGGATCACAAGCCTTTGTTGAAAAAAAATCTAAATTGTAAACACTCATAAATAACAGTCCCGTAGATATGTATGCCTTTTCATCAAGCTCCATGAATTTCTCCCTGGGAAAATAGTGAAAAATGTCAAAAAACACCCTATGTCACAATGTTAAAGAAAGAGGAGAAATCCAGATCTACCCTAAAATGTAATAATAATATAACTTTATTTGTATAGCCAATATCTAAACAAGGTTACAAAGTGCTTCACAAAATCCATGGCAAAAAAAGAATGAACTAAAATAAAAGGTATTCAGTTAAATTTTAAGCGCCAAATCATAACATATTAAAGGGGACATAGCATGCCCATTTTACCACAAGTTGATATGGTTCCTTGGGGTCTTAATGAAATGTCTGTAACATACTTTGGTCAAAATACCACAAGGATCATATAAAACAGCACCCTTTTTACCCTGTATAAAACAGCCCTCCACAGAGCGACCTGTTTTGACTGCCTGTTCCTTTAAATGCTAATGAGCCAGCTCCCCCCTCTCCCCCCATGATTTTAAACGATATAAATTACATATTTTATATGATATAAATTATCAAATATGCATCCCATACTTTGTATTCCCTTGTTGTCCTGGAGTTTTAATTTTCCCAATCACATAATTAAATGTCCCCCTCTGCCCATCCACTACAAGCACACAAGCAGACAGACAGAGAGAGAAAGAGGTGGGGGGGCTATGAAGACCATCATTTACCCCGAACCCGACATTCAACGGGTACAACAACAAGCGGAGAAAGCAGAATCGCGGGCTGACCTTATATGTACAGTCTATGGGGCTGACCAGCGGAGAAATGCTCGTCCCGTGTGAACAGCCAGGCGGCTGCGCGCTGGAAAACGGCGCTGCGCTGCCTCGCAGCGCGCGTCAGGTCGGCGCTCCGGCGGTGTACCGGCGGAACTACTGTAACCGAGCGGAACTACTGTAACCCGGCGGAACTACTGTAACCCGGCATACAGTAGAGCTGAACACTGCGGAAGTCTTCCACACAGCTGGCAGTGTGGAAGACGCTTCAAGGCAGCGCAGCGCCGTTCTCCAGCGCGCAGCCGCCTGGCTGTTCACACGGGACGAGCATTTCTCCGCTGGTCAGCCCCATAGACTGTATATATAAGGTCAGCCCGCGATTCTGCTTTCTCCGCTTGTTGTTGTACCCGTTGAATGTCGGGGTTCGGGGGTTACAGTAGCGCTGAACACTGCGGAAGTCCTCCACACTGCTGGCTGTGTGGCGCTGACACAAATTCCAGCTCACGCACGGGAGAGCGGCGGTCGCTCCCGAGCAGCTGCTGCAGCCTCCCAGTCCCAGCAGTCCAGACAAATGCCACATGTGAGTGAATCGCGGGCTGACCAGCGGAGAAATGCTCGTCCCGTGTGAACAGCCCGGCTGCGTGCTTGGGACCGGCGCTGCGCTGCCTCGCAGCCTCCGGTGTAAACCCGGAAGTACGAGTGTGGGGGCGGGACGGGACGGGGCGGGGGGTGGGCCAAGACCATGTAGGAGACTTCCAGTGTATTGTTACGACACAATACCCAGGAAGCGCAATCGAGTCGCTCAAGCATGACGTTTCTGACTTAGAGGAACTATAACAAAACGCGCGAGTGTTTTTTCCCCAGAGTTTTTGGGTTGGTAGACATGCCAGATACCCACATTAACCTGTAGAAGCACTAACAAAGTGGAATTTGCATGCTATGTCCCCTTTAAGGTTAAGACCTTACAATTTATAGAGAAACCCAACAGTTCCAGCTGTAATGGGTTCTTTCTTGGTCCGTCTCATCCTTCCAAGTTTTTTGGAAATACGCTCAGTATTCCGTAAACCTGCTGACAAACAAACAATCAAATTAACGGTCGGTAGCAGAACAGACCCTCCGTGGCGGAGGAAACAATGTAATGTAATATGATGATAGGCAGGCAGTTAAATCTGAAAAGACATTTAAGAATATTTCATATCCCACCTTTGTGTCCCACCACCTCGGAAAGTATTTACCATTGCCGCTCATCTTATTATGGTACTGAGAAAATTTGATTGAATGTTCGTCAAACTGCTATTTGAGTTGTGAGAGTTGATAGATTGAACCGTGGTCGGTACTAAAAAACAGGAAGGACAAAGAGGGCAAGAGAGCAAAGACTGAATGTCAGTGACTATACAGAGGGAAATACTGACAAGGTGACAGGTTGTGTAAAGTCTTCAGACCCTACTGTCTCCAGTGTTTGTGTTTCTCCCGACATGGGGTCCTGTCCTTCAAAATAAGACTCCTCTTTCTAAGAAGGGCCACCCTGAGGCCACCGGGTCCCCACAACAGAGAACGTGTCTGTGCCAAGTCTAAAGAGTTCGGGGGTTATTGTGTGTAAGTGTGGTCTGTTTTTTTTCCGTCTGTGTGTGAATACGAAAGAGAGAATTAGGTTTTATAGAGGTGTGTTTTTGTGAGTGTGTAATTGCTTGGTTGTGCTGTGTGTGGATCTGTGTGTGTGTGCATGTGTGTGCGTTCACGCTGTTCAGTGCATCTGAAGAGGCTTACCCTATTCTATGTGGCGGAGACAGACAGGTCCTCATTCAGTTTTAAAGTTCCTTTTTTTCTGCTGAACTCTTGATTATCCTGCTCATTCTGACGGAGTCTATTGAGACTGCTAGCCCAAATAAAGCAATCATTTATTTATGCACAGAACAAAGGCACTGCCTGGTGCTGTTTTTTGGCAGGCCGTTCCCATCAGCATAGCTGCCACTACTGCTTATCCAGCCTCACAATGCTCACTAAAGAGAGATTTGAGGAAAGATTCAAGAGACTTTTCATTGTTCAAATACTGCCCTGTAGCCCACTGTAAATATAACACTGGGTTCCATTACAACTGTATGAAATAGTGGTGTAGGCCATTTTTTTCCCTAACCTTATAATATTTTCAGTGTGTAGGCATTGCCATTATGTTGCCAATGTAACGGCATCAGATCACATGAAAAAAGGAAATATACTTATGTTCTACCATTTCCTCCTTTTCTAACTTTTAATTTCAATTATATTGTCAGCATAGGACCAGAACTGCAAGGTCTGTAAGCATTGCTTACAATATCAACTGTGTGTTATTTTGCCAATTTACACGTTCATTGCTGAAGTAATAAAAATCAAATAGGGCAAAACACCACGCAATTATCTGACAAATTGAAATTCCTTAATTTGTTTGAACAAATTGTAAAAGATATTCAATTAAGAATTCTATAAAAATGATTTTTAAATATTTGGTAGGAGCAATGTGTAAGTAAGAAATAATAAGTTATTTTAAAAGCCCTCTCTTTCCTCTTTCCACCACCGATTAATTTGGATGTCCATATCTACACAAATTAATGTGTATTAACCAGTGTTCTGGTTCTTTAGTCCAGGACTCGGTCACAAGTCTGAATTAAGTCCTATTTTTAAAGACTCGTGCCTCAACACTGATACGGATGATTTTATAGTACTTAACAGTTTAATACAAGAACATTATTTGGAAAATGCAATCAAACACATTTCATAGAACTCCAGTTACTAAAAGTTAGTCCACATCTTCCAGCCAATCAGAATCGAGAATTCTCTGTAATTCTCGATCCGATTAATCTGTCACCTGGCCAGCTCTGTATCCCTCCTTTGACCCCTCCCTGAATCTGTGTGATGAATATTATGGATTCTGTGGTTTTTGTACTGTGATCTAACCATTCATTTGGCACAGAGCCCTGCAGTGTTCGGCTCTGATACGACACATAAATATAGGTTATCCATGTCTTATGGTCTTAATCTGAACCCATGACCCAGCCTGGGGGTGTGTGTGTGTGTGTGTGTGTGTGTGTGTGTGTGTGTGTGTGTGTGTGTGTGTGTGTGTGTGTGTGTGTGTGTGTGTGTGTGTGTGTGTGTGTGTGTGTGTGTGTGTGTGTGTGTGTGTGTGTGTGTGTGTGTGTGTGTGTGTGTGTGATGTTTAACCCTCACTGCTAAGCCCAACTCCACACTAACGTACACATGCACACACACACCATTGATCCCCTTCTCACGCAAAGCCACTCAACAAAAGGCAGAAAGAACATTTTCAGCATACTGCAGATCAGGAACAGCGTCAGCATTAAGAGCTCTAGTGCTACTAATTGTACACTTATCGAGCCACATGCACCTTTCCACTTTACTAAAATAGCTCCCATATAAATGCAAAAAAGCACAAGGATTTTTAAACGGGTAAAATAAGTGCAAGCTGAGACAGGTAGACTACCTTCAAACCTTTTGACTCACTCACCTTTGAGACATCTTTCATTTTGATTTCAGAAAATAAGGTTACTTGTATTGCAGCTTCCACAATCACCAGTACCACCAACTAGTTGAATTCTGTTTATATGCAAAACATTGTTTAAACTGAACCAGTTCCAAATAATGGATGGAGCATCATTTTTATTAACAAATTCACTGGTTGCCAGGCAGTGAGTTGCTCGTCTCCTTGTGTACATCCATTTTCTATCTGCTCCAACTCTTTGGATGCACTACCCCAGCTCCAGCCTCCTACTCACTCTGTGACTCACCCAGCTACGTCTGCCAACCTCCTGTCCAACTTCCAGAATCTGTCAGTGATGTATGCACATTTCACCTCGAATCCAGTCGGTACATGCACTGTCTGATGCATCCACTCTTTGATCACCATTAGTTTTATTTACCGTGGACAGAGACGTCATATGGTACACAGTAGACAAACGGCATAGGCAATGAACATAAACCAGTTTTATTAAAAAAATTATATTATAAAATAATTGATTTTATAGTTGATTGAGTGGGAATGATTGGTTGAAGTGCCAGAAATGGTGTATTATTTTTTCATTCTTAAAGAGCGTATAGGCGTTGAGCAGATGGATATGCACAGGTGGCTTGCATGGTGCTAGCAAGTGTGTGGGTGCTATCTGATTCAACACCATTGTCACATTCTTGGCTTCCCATCTACATCTCTATCATTTCATTTGAGTCTTTCTCCTATGCCTCTTGGTTTCTTTTATTCCCACTTTCACACTTTGTCTCTGCACTCCTTGTGTGAGCTCGTTTGCTCTACTCTTCACTGTTTAAGTCCTACCTCAATGTGTCTGTGTGTGTCTGCGCACATGCATGTTATCCTCCGTGAGACATAGTCCTATGAGAGCCTCCACATCACCTGTTGCCATGGTAGTTAAATAGGCAGAGAAGGAAGGGGAGGAATGGAGGGAGACAGACGGCTGGCAGGAGGGAAATTGGATGATGAGTGCATGCTTTGGACTAAACCTAGGAGAGGAGGAGGGAAAGGACTGCTAATACAAGCAAGGAAATTGGCAATTCATACTCTAAGTAATTTAGTTGGAAAATACTACACATTACTCTCAAGTGTTATTTGTTTTGGGTTGAAATTGTCAGTGGAAGTCTGCAATCTGTGATGTTGGCAATCTAAGCTGTGTATTCATGAAGAAACATGGTGCAGTTAAAAGAAAATATAGAATCGTTCCACCCTCATCAGTGAGAGGCAGTGTCCATTATTGACGTAGGAAGTTAAGACATCAGGAATGCAGGACAAGTCAATCTTACCTTTATTGTTGTCTGGCAAAGGCAGACATAATAGCATATAATTTGTTGAAAATTATTCACAGTTCTCTTCGGAACTTGGATAATATTAACCCTTCCTACCCCTGATTGGATGAACATACTTGCCTTTGAATCATCTTCATCAATAATTCAATGTCAATTTTGATACAGAAACTGTCAATGTGGTTCATATGAGCAGTTAATTGGACAGTTTTACACTGATTCTAAGAAAAATATCTGTTTAAGTGTTGTTCTTTTTTCAGTCAAATTTTATCAAAGATTTTTAGGCTTAAATTCTGTAAGAAAGCTATAAAATCATGGATGTTGGAGAAAGAGAAAAAAGGATTTAGAGTTTTGTCAAATGAAAAGATAAGATGCATGTTGATAGTCTGCAAGAGTAATTAATGCTAGTAAATAAATTAGAAAATGGTGAGATGAAATAGATATTTGCATCACTGATAAGAAATCAGTGAGTTGAGTTAAGTGAAGAAATTGTGCATTTTTTGTGTGTTGTGTATTTAGGACATGAAGAAGAAAACATGAAAGACAGAGTACGTAGAATGTGTTGCTTTTTATTTGTCGAATATGAAATAACCTGATAAAAGAGTAGGGAATGCCAATGAATGCTGATGCTGGAATAAGAAAAAGGAGAAGAGGAGGACAAGTGCATGTCAGAATAATTGCCAGTAAATGGGAGGCGAGGAAAACAAGAGATGAATACAGGAGAAAGAAGATAGGAGGAGAGGAGGAGGGGAAGTGAACGTGAAGGGGAATGCCATTAACGGCTTTGTCCGGTCCTCCCGACTGAACGATGCATGGACACGGATAAACGAACAAATGAATGAAAGAGGGAGAGAGTGTGGGAGAAGGGTGCCCCTTTCTTAACTGTCCTTTCAGAGATTAAGCAGGAGAACATCGTGGTCTGTTCAGTTCATCTGTTCATGGCCAACGCCTGTCTCTCTCACAAACGTGTGAGAGGAGGCAGGGTGTGTGTGCGTGTGCGCGTGTGCACATATGTTGAGGTGTGAATTTATCACGGAACATGTGTGCATTATTGATCAGGAAACTAGAAAATGCTATATAAGATTAAATGTAACAAGTAGAGGTGGCGAGGCAGCAGTAAGTAAACAGTGGTGTGCATAGAGGATTTAGAAATTGCGGTGTGCTGGTGCAAAGACAGGGAGATAGAGGGAGCATATAATTGCTGAGGGGTTGTGAAATGAACTGATGTACTTCTCTTACATTGTAGAGAGATAGAGACAATGTAACTGGCTATAATGTATGGCTATGTATAGTTTTAGTTGAAAGAGGAGAAAAGGGGTTTGAACAGCAGTAGAGAGTCACAACATTACAGTTTCTCCAGAAAGATGGAAAATTTTAGGATTTAGATCGAGGCGCGGATGTTGCAGGGATGTTACGTGTAGCAAGCTGACGGAGGTAGAGCTGATTTGGTCTGACAGCATTTGTGCTACAGGGCCTGACTTACTGATAGTGAAAGTGAGTTATGGTGAGACAGAGATGAGGAAGAGATAGAGACTGTGGGGTTGAAAAAAGCCTGATGTTCCCCATCGAAACTCCTCCTCAGTCAGAGAAAGGTGCAGGAAACCGAGATAACTGATTTTATTATGTAACAATGAGTGCACAGAAATGTCCGATCAAAAATCCATTGAGAGAATATCCATTTATTACTAGACAGGAATTTACTAATTTTAATAAATGTTATAAATTTGCTTTTGGTCCTCTCTTTTTATCTTGTAAAATTGCCATTAGGTTGTATAGCTGTTCAGAGAATTCCGTTGCTCTCTGAGTGGTCATTACATAAAGTTGCACTGAAAGCGCTTTAAAGAGCACTTAACAGTCAGAATCACACCAACAAAAAGTCAATGAAGCTGTTTGGAATCCAAAGACAGTTCATCTACTTTTAGAAGTACAGGACTAGATAAACTATAATGTATTTGATAATTATGCATTTTGGGGAAAGAACCTTTTTGAAGTCAACTCGCCCCGATGGAGGAGCTGTATCTTTGGAGGCTTAGACCCAACAGCCTGTCACCTTGAGCTGACCACAATACAAAGCTGGTCTGTGTCTCTCTCTCTCTCTCTCTCTCTCTCTCTCTCTCTCTCTCTCTGTCTCTGTCTCTGTCTCTCTGTGTGTGTGTGTGACTGTCTCAGGTTCTCACACTCCTTAAACACTTCTTACAATCCATTTGACTCCCTAATCCACCGGGAAACCGCCACTCTTTTCTCCATTCCACTCCACTGTTTTTTCCTCCCTCCCTTCTCCTGCTCCTCCTCCTGCACTTGACAATGTGTATGAGTTTCTGCAGAGTTGGCTAACTGGATTTTCTACAAACGTTCTAAGCCCCCGGACCCACATGCACTTACAACTCACTGGATAAACAGACTGCTGAAAGATATTAGACATGTCCAAGAACTCATAAGTCATGTTATTTTCTTCTTTTGGATCTGAATCAAGATGCATGCAACCTCCACAAGGAAGGAAGTTGCTCCGGGCTATTCGACTCTCAGGGTGTTTACACTACCGTCAACATGGGTTGTGGTTCAGCCGGTTTCGGTAACACTGTGGGCAGAACTTTTAACAGTTTATTAAAGTCTTAAGTTGCTTACCATTTAAAAAAATACATAGAGAAATCGAACAAACCCATGTAACGTCTGATTATTTATCATCTATATAAGTACTTTATTAATGTGCTGGACCAGAGTTCATGTTTTGTGCATAGGTGCTCTGTCTTGTTGTCACCATGATGATATTGGTTGTCATCCCAAACACGGACTAAACTGGACATGTGAGCGACAACGCATCAGAAAAGCTTCACAAACTAGTGCAAAAAGTTCTCACACACAACCCCCTGTACTTTTCCTGTTGCGTGCACTGCTCTCTCTTCGCTACCAACTGTATAGCAGTTATTGGCATCTTACCGCTTGTCGCCAAAAGTATAATTGCTTGCATTACGTGACTGTTAATCTTATGCTGCTTTCTTTCTTTCTTTTTTCTTTGTTGATTATTTATTTTTTTCTACTTAATTTTTCCCCTTCTCTCCTGCCTTCTGGGTTTCTTTGGGGAGAAGGAGTAAAAAAAAGAAACTTAATCCCTCCATTGAACAAGAGGTGGACCAGTCAGGGCCTTTTTTCTCATTTTCCTCTGTGTCAAAAACCCCACCGTGCTTCTTATGCTGAACGACCTGTCCAAAACACACTCTCAAACTCAAATAAACCTTTGATTTGATTTCCATCGCACACTGATTGTTAACCTGCTGATGTTTCGGTGGTTTAGTCTTATCAGGGCATTTATCTGTCTTTTAGCCAATCTGATATTATGCTGAGTAGCTATTAGTTAAATGGAATGGGTTTAGTTTGATTGTCGCTATAAAGACAGCAGGAGGAGAGGGCTCCTGTCAATCTCTGGGTGTCCATTATTGTTAAAATGTCCTTTTTTCTAAATACAGTGTTTTTCTTCTAAAAGTTTTAGTAATAGATTTAAATAATAGTAATTATTAAATGCTTGATTCAAAGAGCATGACTTGATAATAAAAGGGAAGCACCCTCCCGTTATACTATAAGAATGGCATAATTCATTATAGGTCAGGTTTTCTGGCACCGCAGTTGATATAACAGAACTTAAACTGAACTCATGATTGCTTATGAAAGCTGAATTTGTGAATGTTGAAATGTTCGTCTCAAACGGTGCCAAAATGTTTGACTTGGATCAACCCACCACCATTCATTTTGAACCAATGTGGGGGAGATTTGGAGCCCTGCATGATGGATAGCATTTTGGTGGCATGTGGTCTGCATAATGACCTCCTTTATAATTTCTGAATGACACTGGTTTTGTTCCAGTATTTTTTCTTTTTAATGATGTAATGTTGGTCTGAGTTTTAGTCTATTAGAGTAAGTGCTGTCTACCACTGTGGGTTTTGCCTAAAGGCAGCAGTGCCAACAACAGCACAAAGCCATTTTCTTGTTGAAGAACTGACAGTTTCTAGTCAGAGGCTGTGAACTTTCGTCCCCACAGCTGAGTAAACTGCATACTGAATAAAAGCTATAGAATAGGCTTACCACTTCAACACACATTTGAACTTGATTTTATATCTGCATCTTGTTGCTATATAGCATGTGTTGAGTGTATATGCTGCTAACATCTGGCACAAACATTGGGCAAATAATTACAATAGTACAGGGAACCAGGGTGATGCTAACATCTGGGCTGGTTTTCAAAATACATCATCCCTGCAGTTCTTTATTACTGGAATCAAGTAAGCAGATTCAGTCCACTACACACTGAAGGATGGAAAGAGAAACAACCACTGTTAGAGATATCGTTTGCAGGAAGCTGATGCACTACATTTCTTCTGCTCCCCATCCTTCTTCCTCTTCTTCTTCCACATCATTCCATGTTGCAGTCGAAGTATGTCTTCACCCTCAGGCCTGGTTTGCAGGCTTTTCTGCTTTCCGTTCTCTGTCCGTCCATCACAACTGACTACAAAATGCCAGACAATTCACCCTGTCGCCCTGCATGGAATGCTGATTGCCACTCCCCTCCTCTCTCTTTTGGTGGCACAGTTAGGCCACTTAATATCAATATTCTCTTTGTGGGGAGAGATGGGGGGCAATTGCCGTGACTGTCAGAATAATTGCACACAGATATCTGCACACAGGCATTGGACTTGCTCGCACACACACACACACTCAAAAACACTTAAACTGGGACATACTTACACAGAATACAAGAACAATGATGCACACACACATAACCCCACATGCACTGGTGAACTGGGCAGAATGAGGGCACACAGGAGTCACACACAGACACAGTCATTGTAGAGTTAGTATCAGGAGAAATGAAGAAACACTCCATGCTGCTTGGCAGTGACACACACTCACACAGAAAGCAACTAGGACTCGGTTAAGTGTGGCCTCAGGCTCTCTTATGGGTCTGTTGTTATTGACATGTCTGTGAAACATACATGCAGAAACAAAAAGACAACAAAACGAGACTGTAGAGGTACCATTAGTGTGGGCAGCATATCAGAATAAGAGCTGGCACTGAGGTGGCCTCATCAGAAAATAGAATGGTAGCTAATTGTAGCAAGGCAAAAAGGGTTTATTCAAATTTGGGATTTAATTGGCTATTGTTCATTCTTTAGAGTAGAGTATCTTTTTATTCATTTATGAAAAAATTATTCATAGTATACACATAGTCAACATTTTATGTTAAATGTGACTGAAAAAGACAGAAGCATGATGCTTATGCCTTCTTCAGTGAGGTAAATTCCCAACACATTTCATTGTTTCAGATGTAAATATGAAAGATACAGTATTTGATAAGACTGTTTAGCAGTGTAGCTTAGCCTTAGATCAGGACTTCCTCACTCATCAGGATGTTTAAATATGACTCCATAGTACAACTGGCTACTAAACTATCTTATTGAAAGTTGTCAATGAAGCCGCACCACTTTGTCACCATATCTTCACTGTAAATTACTTGATACACACATGTACACATATTTAATTGCTCATCTACTTGTTTGTGTATGTGATCAGGTTTTGCCTCCATTTAAAGCTCGTGTAATTCCTGTCTCTCTCTGTGTCCCAACACAGTGAAGCTAGTGTGTTAACGCAATAGGGGGAAAATGTAAAATGTGTGAATTATTTGATAGGGTGAGTGTGTGTGTGTGTGTGTGTGTGTGTGTGTGTGTGTGTGTGTGTGTGTGTGTGTGGTGTGTGTTGTGTGTCCTCACATGGTTCCCTGCAACATTCAAAACTATGTCACACAGATCCTGCACCACTGCACCCATTTACTGGTGGAACATCTCTTCAACGTGCACATCTAGAACACAGCAATTGAGAATGATCAAAACATACTCACAAGGTCTGAGTCCACACACACACATATTCATTGATGCACAAATGCACTCACACAGTCTGTAGGCATATACTATAGCTTTTGTATGAAGCAATCAATGTAAGTGCACTGTTTTGTGTGACATGTTCACATATTTCATGTACACACAAAGTGCCGTGATGTGTGCAGCCAGCCTAAGCGTTTTTGTTCCGTTGCTCTCTATTCATTGCTTTCACGGCTCTGCTCTGATTTCTGTTTACTCTTGTTGAAGCTGCACTGAAAAGTCAGCATCAGTGTGGCCAGATAACCCAAACGGCTCTGGGAACATGATGTTACTAGCAGTTGCTAATGTATGCGCATATCAGAAAAATATGTTGAATATGCAGCATAAGGTGTGTGTGTGCTGCACAAAAGCACAAACATTTCTTTACAAAAATCAGTTTAACAGGCAAATGAAGTTACTGTCTTTGTTCTGCTGCTGACATACAGTAGCCGTTCTGTTTGGATACTGAGGCCCATAAAAAAGGCTTTAAAAATGTTCTGTTGTGCATTTTCTGCATACAAAACCTAATTTGATTTTAACAAATCATTGCTGTAGTGTTTTTTCACTGTAGGTGGAACTAGAACAAAAAGATAATGAAGCCTGCTCAGAAAATCAGCAATAGTTGTCAATATTGTGGATTTTTTGGGGCCAATATCGACAACAATATTAGGGAGTCAAAAATTCCTGATAAAACTCGAAAATTTGAGGTTATTAAGGCTTGATATTTTACAGTTTAACTTTATTATAAATAAGATAAAGGAAAATACGACCAAATATGCAGGACGAATGTTTTTGCGTAAAAAATTTAAATGCACATCTTTCCTGCATTGTGTATTCTGTAAAATAAAAATTACATATTGGCACACACGCTAATACAGATTTTTATCAGCAAACCGATAAATCGGTCCGACTCTCATTGTTAAAGTGACCATATTATGCTTTACAGTTGATTTCACGGCTGAACAATACCATTGTTACTGTGGCTACAGCAGTGTTTGGGAAGCCTCTGGGTAAACAGCGTGACATTTCCACCACATGCTCTAAGAGGTTGACCTGTCATTAGACAGTAGCTCAACTGACCAATCAGAGCAGACAGGGCTTTTGGGGAGGCGGGCCCAGAGCTAGGACAGTGTTTTAGACAAAGGGTGAAAAGAGGCGCCTAGGCAATGTACAGTATGAGACAAAGCGTATTTTGAACATTACAGCATGTAAACCTATTCTAGTAGACCCCCAAATAAAAATGATGAACCTGTAAATGGCCAAAACATAGCAATGTAAAGGAAGAGCTCTGGAGGCTTTTTGAACAGTCCATCACTCACAATTTTCCAGTGGATTTGAACCAGCAGCCTGAAGGTCACAAAGAGCCAGAGTCGCTAACCTTTAGAATCGCACTCCAGGGAACAGAACCTATCATCTGTAGTGTGTGGATTTCTGTGTTTGTTTGTTCAATGTATTGACACATGACTGCGGCTCAGCCTTCAGAGGTTTGTTTTTCTCCCCCCAACTTCAAAGGGATGTTTTGTAATATGATTGCCATGATACATATTTTATGAGCTTTTTAATATCGCTGGAATACTGAGCAGTATGATTTCCCCAGAGTAGTTGGAACAAACTTGTCCTCTCACTCTCCCTCCATCTTATTTCACGACTATTTCAGGTCGAATATGTGCCAACTTTTTCCTGAGCCTGTGTGTATTTGGTGTGGTAACATCATGCTTATCCGCATACACAACATATTTAAAAATAACTTTATCAAGCTGGTTCACACTGATATTCAAATGTAACATTGGAAAGATGAAATGTGTAGGAGTGTGCTAGAGTTAGGAGACCATGTGTGATACACTTGGAAACTGTAGCATCACTTCCAGTCTGGTCGCAGGTTTAAACAAATAAATTCTGTCTTTTTCTTTCCCTCCATCTCCACCTCTCCATCTGTAGCCTTTTCATCCCATGGTAAACCTAGTGTGCAGCGCTGACCTGAGGATGTTCCTGTGTGCCCTGTACGCCCCGGTGTGCACGGTCTACGGCCAGGTGTCCATGCCATGTCGATCTCTCTGCCAGCGCGCCAAAGACGAGTGCCACAAACTCATGGAGATATTTGGAGTAGCCTGGCCAGACGACATGCAATGTAGCAGGTGTGCTTTTCATTTTAAATCAACCCAGTATTAAATAGTACAAACAGTGTCATCACACACAGGATTTTGAAGCATCTGTGCAATAAATCTTAACCTCATGATGGATGCAATGGTGATTTGTGTTTAAACTTTGTTATAGAGTTCTTGATTCAAACTTAGGTAATTTTAGAGGCTATACTCTTTGCTGCTGTTGATTTATTGTACTAAGCCATTGCATAACATATAAACAAGTGTCTGAGCAAAATTGATATCATATTAAACTGCAAGATCTAACATAGTTTTTCTTTTTCCAGGTTCCCGGATTGTGATGAGCCATATCCTCGTGCAGAGGACCTGCTAACAGGTTCTGACCCCACTGACCAGTCATCCATGACTGTGCAGAGAGAATACGGTTTCTGGTGCCCCAGAGAGCTCAAAGTTGACCCTGAACTGGGTTACTCTTTCATGGGCAAGAAGGACTGTTCTGCTCCATGTCCCTCAATGTTCTTCAACCAGCAGGAGCTGACCTTTACCCGATACTTCATAGGCGTCGTCTCCATCGTCTGTCTGTCCGCAACGCTCTTCACCTTTCTGACATTTCTCATTGATGTTACCAGGTTTGAATGGCTAAAATCTGATATCAACTTACTGAGCATGATTTATGAGAATACTTTAGTTAGTCCTCAATCATTTTTATGGATTGTGCAAACATTTCTGAACAATTTCCAAAGTAAATTCTGTAAAAAAAAAAAGACAAATTGACAAGAGAGCACTAGAAACAGTTCTTAAACATTTTTTTAAAGTAAGTTGTAAATAATACACAACATTAATCATCATTTTCTTTTTTTCTCATTAGGTTTCGATACCCTGAGCGTCCAATAATCTTCTACGCTGTGTGTTATGTCATGGTGTCGCTGGTGTTTTTCCTTGGTTTCCTGTTGGAAGACAGAGTTGCCTGCAATGCAGTCAGCCCTTCTCAGTTTAGAGCTTCAACCATAACACAGGGTTCACACAACAAGGTGGAGCTTCACTTCACACACCTTTCATGTGACTGATTTTGGTTTGTAAGAATCCTGTCAAGTGTTAGACTTTCTTTAAATGTAATCAAATTTGAAAGCATTACCCTGAATAATAAAAACATTAGTGATACTATACTTTTGATAATTACTTTTGTTAATAATTATTAAGATTTCATCTGGATTTCTCTCTCTGTCCATACAGCTTGATCATAATCATAATTTAATACGTGATGTACTTGACATGTAAACAAGTGCTCTCCCCTTCAGCTGTCAAACATGAATTTGATGACTGATCCAAAGTTACTGCTCCCACTCCTCTCTCAGGTGTGCACCCTCTTCTTCATGGTCCTGTATTTCTTCACCATGGCTGGCAGCTTGTGGTGGGTCATACTGACGATCACTTGGTTCCTGGCCGCTGTGCCTAAATGGGGTAGCGAGGCCATCGAGAAGAAAGCCCTCCTCTTCCATGCTGTTGCCTGGGGGCTCCCAGGGGCCCTGACTGTCACCTTGTTGGCCCTGAACAAAATTGAAGGAGATGGGATCAGTGGAGTGTGTTTCATAGGCCTGTATGATATAGACGCCCTGCGGTGGTTTGTTCTGGCACCGCTCTGCCTCAATGTGGCGGTGAGTACAGTCAGAAGATAAATGAGTGAGTGGGTGGGTGGAGGAAAGAAGTGATGAGTGGGATGATATGATGAATAAATTAATGGTTGGTTCGAAACAAGTATGGGTTGTTGGCTGAAATTTTGTAGAGATGGATAGATTAGTAAATGGATGCGTGGATAGTTGACAATGTTTTGGTCTCTGTTATTGTCCGTCATCCAGCTCTTTAATTATTGTTTATTTTATTTGTGTCTGTCACAGAGTCTTATCTTGTCGTTTCTCTCTCTCTTCAGGTGGGCGTCTCTCTCCTGTTAGTGGGCATTGTTGCTCTGAATCGGGTGCGCATGGAAATCCCTTTGGAGAAGGAAAACCAGACCAAACTAGTCAAGTTTATGATCCGAATGGGAGTGTTCTCGGTGCTCTACCTTGTCCCCCTGTTGACTGTGATTGGGTGCTACCTGTATGAACACACCTACCGAAACATTTGGGAGAAAACATGGATGGAGGAGAACTGCAAGCACTATCACATCCCCTGCCCATACAAGGTAGAGAGACAGAGAGAGGAGAGAGAATGTATTTATGAAAGCCTGTGTAATGTTTCCATCTTTGCCAGACAAAGTATGCGTCACTTGTTAATCATGAAATATGTCATTTGTGAAGACGTTTTTGTGTCACTTCCTGTTGACACAGCAAAAATAATCAGTTGATCACTTGTACACAAACTTTATACTTAGACTATCTCAGATGTCAAAGTACATGTGCATATAGGGCAGCTCATTCAACATATTCCTCTACTAGTCATCTGTCTGAAAACAGATGACTCCTCAGGATTTACCTGTCGTCTCAGTCACACAACGAAAATAAATACAGACAAACTCTTGGCAGCGTTTTGGCTATCGCAGCACTCTGTATATCACTCACTCACACACCCGGTGTTTGTTGTCACAGGGCCAGAGTGAGCTGGTGTGAAGTGCTCAGTTGCCCACTGTGAAGGATTAAGTATTTTCTCTCCTCATTAAGTGACTGGGATATGTTTATTTGTGTGTCAGAGAAGTACATATGCCAGATCCAATAGGAAAACAAGATCTCCAGTGAAGATTATTATAATAATAATAATAATAATAATAACTAGGGCTACGTTGTAGCACTGAACGGGCCCGAGCACACGCAACTCAGGACCTGTTGCGGTTGGTGGAGAGAGCGATCGGCGACCAGGCACACGGCTCCGCGTTGCATGTGTTTTGCACACTGCGGGAAGGATAAAGCTTCACTTCCTGCGTCTATCACGCGACGTCGATCCTTGTCTACTAATTGCGCATTACGGTCCACCCAATCAATTGCAGATCACATGGTGACAATTACATGTAAATCGAATGATAGTTGTAAAACAAAGCTTACTTCCTGTTGCCAGTAGGTGGCTCCATCACTATTATTACATATAGATCTGTTCAAGTAGGGGCTCTGATGTAGCGTGAGCAATTTTGTTTCAATTGGACAATGTTAGCACAACTGAATATTCACACTGATCAGTAGGTGGCGCGATGACCCTGCACTAATATTAATATATGGAGCTGTTCAGGTCAGGATTGTGATCATAGGTAGAAAATACGGACAGACAGACGGACGAAAAAAATAAAATAAAATAAAATCTGTCCGTCCGTCCGTCCCAAAAAAAAATAATACGGACCGACAGACAGACGGACGAAAAAAAAAAAAAATCCGTCCGTCTGTCTGTCCCAAAAAAATATTAAATAAAATCCGTCCGTCCGTCCCAAAAAATAAATTATACGGACAGACAGACAGACGTCCGTCCGTCTGTCCGTCCCCAAAAAAAACAACTGATATGGCTGTTGAAAAAGTCACAGTAATCTTATGCCTACATTATCAATGTCTTGAGACCCTTTTGACACAGCTTGACATGGTTGCGGTCAGTGGATGAGGAGGAATACTTCCAAGTGTAAGACGTTCCAAAAACAAGACATTTCCTGTTGCCACCAGGGTGCGCTGTGATTCACACCGTGTAACGAAAACGCGAAATTCGAGGTAGTATATATCTCCATCTTGTTGAGATGACATTCACCTCAATTTGAAGTTGATCTGATGAAATCCCTTGGACAAGTTCGTCAAAGTAAAAATGTGGGAAATGGCCAAATTGACCACTAAATCCAAAATGGTCGACTTCCTGTTGCCTTTTTCATAATGCACAGAGACTTTTATGTGCATCTGGTTATGATACACAACTGTCCTCATTTTCGTGAGGATCGGTGAAAGCTAACTGAGGGGCTTTGGCTGGTGGCGCTGTAGAGCCATTTTGCCACGCCCATTTACTTTTTGGGGTTTTGAATTTCCTGCAAACTTTGGTCGGAATTTGAGCATGTCTAGGCCCTGAAAAAGCCCCAAAAGGGAAATAATAATAAGAAAAATCCTTACAATTTCAATAGTACCGTTCGGTGCTCGGGCCCTAATAATATAATAATAAATTGTATTTACCATGTATTTATTACCAGTACAACTTAGAGACTTCAAAACAGTAGTAATAATCTGACCATGTGTGAGTGTGTAAGTGAGTCAGTTGGTAAGAGGTGTGAGTGGTATGGCTGAGTGAGTAGGTATTTGTGAGGGGATAAGGGAGAGCATACATCATTAGCTCAGCTAATACAGACTCCACACAAGACTACCATCTCTGTTTTACTCTGTTTCTTTGTCTCTTTGTCTTTCTCTCTCTCAGCTGGTTCTCACACACTTTTTTACTCAGTCTCCCCTTCTTCCCCTGCACTCACTCACTCTCTCAGGGCTTGCTCAGTCATGCTCTGCTGCCTGTACTCTATAATGTCTTTGTAGCTGTTTTGAGAAGTGGCAGGAGTGAGATGTTTCATGAGCGTCTGTATGATAGAAAAACACATTTTAATGAAAGCGTCTCACCAATTTCACGTATAAAACTTAGAAATACTTGAGAAGTATTTGTATATGTTTTCTTTTCCGTAATTATTAAAGCAGAGGGATGTTACGGTAATTTCATGAAGGAGAAGTGTCAGCAAATTTGTCACTGACACATTATACTGTATGAGAGAAGCTGCGAGCAGGTGCAAGTACTTATATTATGTGGTCGTGTCTGTATGTCTGTGGGTGTGTGAGAGAGTGTGTATGTGTGTGTGAGCATATGAAGAGACCCCTTTATGTCCTATTGTAGCTGTGGAATTTCAATATTGCAGTGTTATCTGATCTTTACCCTCGAGGGGTTGTGGGGTTGCGTGCAAAGTTGGTGCGTGTGTAGGAGCGTACAACTCCATGATTTTGGATAATTGAAGATTCTGTGGGCATTGTTCACTTTAGTTGTGCGTGTGTATGGGTGGTAATTTACAGAACGCTCAGAGCCTCTTGTTTTACCTCAGGATCTGAATCTGAGACATTTAATCTCTTCCTGGGCGAGACAGACCAAAGCTAATTAATACATATTATTTCTCCTTACTCTGGTTCCTTTTAAAAGCAAGGAACACCGAGGCTTTGTAAAAGTCCTTCTCCCCTAGGAGTCACTTTAGGAGATGGCACGAATGCTGAAACACTTAACGAATAGCATCTTAATTAGGATTTAATCTTGTGTTAATAATAAATGTAATGTCACTTGTCATTGTGCGTGTAAAGAATATATTCGATTTTCTGTTTAATTCTGCTCCTTAAACTGATTCTCTGATTTTGACTTAATTAAATGGTAAACCACACAATTAGATCATTAGTCTCCCAAAAAGGAAATTTTTCAGTATCCACTTGAGTCAACACCCAACTGAAAACTAAGACAAATGTTGAATGCCCATATTTGTGCAATACACTTTTTGAAGTTGCTTTCTGTTTATCTTGAAACTCAACACTGTTCTTAGTTGATATTTTAAAGGTTAACATTGATTTGGGGGATTTGGATGCTTTAAAATGAGGGTTTCTTTAAACCACCTACATTAACCTATACAACTGCTGTAAAATACTGCCCCCTGCTGTCAGATTCTGTATCTTGCATCAAAGTTCAAGTCCAACGAGCTGTTGTTCTTCAACCTGACTGCAGATCAGCTGCTGAACCTGTTTCTTTTCTAGGATGAACCAACAGTTCGAGTAGTTTAAAATGCTTTTAGTATTTCCTCCCCTGAGGATAAATGCTGATTTGTTTCCAAAATAATAAAAGCTCTTTTCTTCCTCTGACTCATCAACTTTTCCTTCTGTGTTTTAAACACCTTCTGTTGTCTTGATTAGATAATTGTGGAGTTGATATTTAATATTCCTGTAATTATCAGGTGGAGCAGAGCAGTCGACCGCTCATGGTTTTGTTCCTGATGAAATACCTGATGATGCTGGTGGTGGGGATTCCCTCTGTGTTCTGGGTGGGCAGTAAGAAGACCTGTTTCGAATGGGCCAGCTTCCTGCACGGACGCAGACGCAAAGAGTAAGATGGAAGTTTTGTTTTCAGTCCTGCTGTTCAATGAGCTTATTAGGCTACAAATGATTCTTAGTTATAATTAAGTTTTATTTCCCATGTGAAGTCACTGCTTCAAACAGATAAACCAGTAGCACATTAAGAATCACTCCTCATAGTAATCTAACATATCTGCAGATAAACACACAGAATTTACCTGTAGTGTCTGTGACATGTGTGTCCTCCTCACTTCGATAACAGCACTTTAACACTCCCCTCCTCCCCCCCTCCTGTTTCTTTCTCACCTCTCTGTGTTTCCTCTCTGTTTGCACGACTTGCATTACTCTGACACGCCAACCCTAAACCCTGCACTGCTCCTCCTCTCCCCCGTGCTGTCACCATGTCTCTCTCTTCTTATTTACTCTCTTCTGTCCTCCAATTCTCTGCCTCCCACTCCCCTCTTCCCTCTCTTCAAACTCTTTGTCTGCTGTTTGTGGATCTGTCCTCTGTTTCCCATGCTCCTTCCCCCTTGTCTCTCCTCCTTCACATCCCACCCCTGCCCTCTTTTCTATCTTTCAGCAGTGGGGTGAACGAGTCTCGCCAGGTTCTGCAGGAGCAGCCCGACATTGCTCAGTCTCTGCTGCGTGAACCCAACACCCCTGTTATTAGGAAGTCTAGAGGAACATCCACTCAGGTAGGGCTGCAAACACACAGCAGTGATACAGTGGTGTCATAAACAATCATTGTAGTATTTATTGTGGCAGTAAGAAAACAAGCAGGATTTGTATCAGTAGTTTTAGTTCTTGTAACAATTATTATATGTGGTTCTGTGAGAAGTTCTGTGAATCTTCTGAATCGTTATCTTTGTCTGTGCTGGCTGAAAATTACAACCAAGACTTGATCTGACTGAAACTGAGACCAGAATCTATATTGTTGTTTTGTGACTCATTCCTTCTTGCTATCAGGCCTTAATGTGCATCTCAGGATGAGCACGGCCACTTCTTGGTGCAGTCAGAGAAAGTAGAAAGAAATACAGTTATTAAATAAATAAAGTTTTATTATTGTTTTTATATTTGAAACAAACAATATTAAACCCAACCAAGGTCCAACGCTTCTTGCAGCAAACAGCTCAGGTCAGGGAACAGAGCTCTAACTAGAAGAAGTAAAAGTCTGACAACTTACAGGCACCAAGCACATGAAATCATCAAGCGACCTGAAAACCTGTAAACAAAATCGATCTGAAGGTTATGATCGAAGCAGACTTAATTTTTAATATAACTTTAAACTGATCAAACAAACATCCTCTGTTGTTATTACATTTATCTGACCTCTCATTTCTGTCTATTTGTAGGGCACCTCCACCCACGCCTCCTCCACTCACTTAGCTGTCCTGGACGACCTTGACGAGCCGGTCAGAACTCACCACGGCCACCCTGCCTCCACCAGAAGTAAAGCCAGCAGCGTTCACAGCAAGGCCAGCTACCACGGCAGCCTGCGCCGCACCCGAGACGACAGGTAGAACAGATCATCTGTAACACTCTGTTTCTCACTCTGTCAGATGGTGTGAATCAGATGAAGAAGTGTCTTTCTCCTCTCCCCCTCCCAGGAGCGATGCGCTGGTTTACCGAGTACAGAGGAACGCAGTTTCCATGGCAGCATGCCACGTCTTGACCACCCGCTTTCCACTCACAGCAGCCTCCATCATATAGAGAGCAACTCACGGCACGGCAGCCAGCGAGACGTGTCTGAAGCCCTGTCTACCCTCATCACCCACGGAACCACGGCGAGTATCAGTCGAGTTGCTGAGAATGACGGCACTAGTGCCTGAAAACAATCACAAACTTTACAGGAAATCATTGCCAGGACGCTGTCTGTCTTTCAAAGAAGATTTGCTGTCAGCAGAACCACACTGCAGTGTCTGTCAAGATGGAGGATGTACCAGTGTGTGCTGTGGTGGTGAATTTTAGTTTCAGTTTATCGCTGGACGGTCGTTAGCTGTGCAGCTACTGGAGAACACAGGTTTAAGCTGGACAGGTATGTTTACATATTTGAGTTGACAAAGCAGTTGACTCCTGACTGCTCAACTCAAACTGCTGAACCAACAAGATAAATCCACCTCCTCAGACTTAAGTGACATCTGTGAGACTCAAGATGTTATTCAGGTAAAGTTTCAGTATCTCGTGATAAACAATGGTGACAGTTTGGTGCAGGTTTACTCTGAAAGATTCATCTTGGATTTAGAGGTTGGACACCAGAACATTGTGACACGCCTCTACTTCCAAATAAGGATCTTGAATCATCTTGCAGGATTTACAGGAATATTGTTAAATATGTGAACTGTGCCGAGTATTGCTTTTGTAACAATCTGCATTGGTTTGTCGTCTCACATGAAACTTGACTGATTTCAGTCAGATCTAATTATTCCATGTTTTTGTTTCTTAGACTGCAGCTCTTAATGATGATGTTTATCTTTGTGTGGCTTCAGAGTCAATGAATATGGGCCTCATGTGACATTTTGGACCTTTTGTGGATTAGTGAGATATTTTTATACTGTGAAAATCTGAATGCTGTGTGGTGCTGAATGCTTCTCAGTGACAGTGTGTGTGTGTGTGTGTGTGTGTGTGTGTGAGTGCGTGTGTATGTGAGATTGAGTAAGAAATAAAGACACAAGTGGTTAAATGTGTTTTTAAACTTCAGGCACTCCCTCTGATCTAAACAGAGAAAACATGATGGAGGGAACTGAACCCAGTTTGTTAAAGGGTTGTCTTCAGAACCAGGAAGATGAATGAACTGGAATAATGCTTGTGCACTTACTTAACATGCACAGAGGTTATTCTTTATTATTAAATCATTTCAGCACTGGACCTTCTGCAGAGAGGCATCAGCTTTGCAAGGGAAGACAGGTCGGCTTTAGAAACAAACAAGAGAATAATTCACACAACCAATGCTTATTTCATTTGCTGTCAACCAGCCAATCTTGTTAATAAAATCTAAATGGAAGAAGCCAAATAAGAGTCATTACAAAGTCTAAAAGCCTCAAAATCGCGTAACAATCTAAACATCAACAACCTCTGTCTGATTCAGGAAGTCGTTTATCACTGCATTCAAGTCTAACGGCTGTATAGACTGAAGTGTAATTTCAAAATGGAAACCAATGACAGTGCTTTTATTTTTAAATCTGTTAACATCCTCATGGCAGAATGGTTGTTTGTTTCTTTTTTTTCCCTAATGCCACTTTTACTAGTTGCATTGATGTGACCTAACCTGCTTCTGTACATGCTCTTTGGTCACGTGTGCTTGCATTGTTCAAACTTACAGAAACATTCAGTCATCAGACTCGATATGTTCTCTGACATTTAATGTTGTAGGAAGTTAAATGTATAATATCACTGTCTCTCTCATTTGTTTTTTGTTCCACAATCCCTCAAGTTAACCTACCTCACCTCTACCTTCAGCCTTCTCTGTACCTGGGTGTACACACGCACACGTTATTGAGTATTTTAAGTAAAAATGCCTATTTCTGAAGAATCTGAAAGGCTCTAAAATGATACACAAACCAAACAGACTTTCAGTGACTCATGGGTTCTGTTTTAAGTCTCACACACACACACACACACACTAGGATCAGTAGCTAACTCCATCCCACAGTTAGCTATGTGTTTTTTTACTTGCTGACTCTGGCCTTTCACTGCTGCCTCTCTCCTTCCGTCTCTCTTCTCACGTTCACTCGTCTGCCTGCGTCTCTGTTGTACATAGATCTTCTGTCCTCTGTGGTGACTAATCGGCCTCACACCTGCCTCCTGCCTCTCCCCCTGTAAATGTGCCCACACTAATCTTTTTTTGGGACCTACACAATCTGCCTGTACTGTTGCAAGTCTTGACTACTGACAAACATTAACCATTGTGCTTTTACAACAAGAGATGCTATGAAACATCTCATTCTTCTCATCAGTCCCACAACCAGACATTTCTGAGGAAGCTGTTATCATCTTCATCCTCATCATCATCATTACAGTGCTTCACAGTGAACTGGAGTAGCTTGAAAATATGGCACATTAGCAATGATGGTTTAAAAACAGATCAATATTGAGAAGTGTGAAACTTGGGATGTATTTGCCTTGTAATTTATTTGCAGTTTGGGACTGTAATGACTTGTTTTACATGCAGTCTAATAAACATTTTATAAACTTCAGTGCTGTTGTTTGTATTGTGTGGATTTGTTGTTCTGTTTGTCAGAGTTGTGTATTTCTTCTGGCCAACTAATCTTGTTACCATACCTCAGTTCAGTGACCACATTACTTAAAGGGGACATATCATGCAAATTCCACTTTGTTTGTGCTTCTACACGTTAATTTGTGTATCTGGCATGTCTACCAACCCCAAAACTCTGGAAAAAAAACACTTGCGCGTTTTGTTATGGTTCCTCTAAGTCAGAAACGTCATGCTTGAGTGACTGGAATGAGCTTCCTGTGTATTGTGTCGTAACAATACACTGGAAGTCTCCCTACATGGCCTTGGCCCACCCCCACCTCATCCCCCTGCCCCCACACTCGTTACCGGGTTTACACCGACGCAGCAGGCAGCGCAGCCGTTCTCAAGCCGCAGCAGCCTGGCTGTTCACTTGAGAAATCATGGGGGAGAGGGGAGCTGGCTCATTAGCATTTAAAGGAACAGGCACTCAAAACCGGTCACTCTGTGGAGGGCTGTTTTATACAGGGTAAAAAGGGTGCTGTTTTAAATGATCCTTGTGGTATTTTGACCAAAGTATGTTACAGACATTTCATTAAGACCCCAAGGAACCATATCAACTTGTGGTAAAATGGGCATGCTATGTCCCCTTTAAACAGGTTTGGTCAATGGCATGTTGCACTTCTAGAGTTACCACAGTGGAGCTCTTACATAAGTGACATTATTTCCAACCCACTCAAACCTTGTAAAATAAAGTTCAGAGACGTTCACGATCAGCCAACAGTCATTCGGTCAAGACCAGATTCCTGATCGTTCTCGTTTCCGACGGACAATGGCGGCGACATCGTGTTTGAGCGTGGACACACTTTGTTCCAGCTGCTCTGAGAAGTCTCTCATCAGACGACCCTGCTCATCTATAAACAGTCTGAGCCCCAGCAGGTCAGACTCCTCCTGGAAAACACACAGAACAGACACACAACAAACAGTGAAGAACATGTGTTAAAATGAACGCACATTTAGGAGGTGACACTATAAACTAACCTAAAACATACAGCGTTCTTCAAACGGGTGAAAACACGACCTATACTTGTTGGAGGTAATAATTCTGAACCAATGGTTTCCAGTCGGTTCACTGACAGATGGCTGAACATATATATTCTATATCACAATTGTATCAATCAGCTAATAAAATAACATCTAATAACAATAAAATTCCCTGAAATGCTCCCAACTGTGCAGTAAAAAAAAAAAAACAGCAAATGAAAAATCTTTGATTAAAATGTATGAAATCCTCACTTACTGTGGTCATTCCACTGTAATCTCACTGAGACTTTACTTGAATGTCAGTTTTGTATTAACAGGTCTGACTGGAGTAAACGCTCACTAAGGCTGCAGACAGGTACAGATACATACACTGGACCTGTGTCTGCGCAGGCGCTGCAGCTGACCCCTGACTGAGGTCATGCTGTGGTAGAAAACCTTGAGAGCACGAGCAAATTCTGCATCGCAGCTGGGACGCAGCGACCGACCACGCCCACCATCCCCACCTGAAATCAACAAGAGAGAAAGTGTGTGAGCAAGAGGAGGTGAATCAGAGTTCCTCTCTTATGCCTTTCTTAGTCCAAACTGTAAATTACTATGAAAAGATACAGTATAAATGCAATGTGAACTCTATTTTGAATGTGTGTTTTTAATTCACTGGAATGAAAACACATTGAGCACAGCCTGTGGTGTGTGTGTGTGTGTGTTTGTGTAAGTTACCGTTCCTGTTCGTGTTGAGTTGTTCTCTCAGACAGTGATTTTCTTTTCTCAGCGAAGCATTATCACTCTTTAGATCTTCCACATCCTGTAGCAGAGCTCTCACTGAAGAGCTGAGCTCTGCAGAGTTTACAGGCTGAAACCCCCCACACACACAACCACACACTTTTATAAGCACCATGTTAACATTTTTGTGTAATTCTCATGAAAAATAGTTCTTTTGAAAAAACTGTCCGTTCTCTAATACAGGAAAATACAAAGTAACTGAGATTTATGTAAATGTATTAGGATGCAAACATGTGTCTCCCATTGTTTAATGCACAATAAGGGATTCAGACTTAACATCAAACTCACCACAGTGTTTGTTGGGCCTTCCTCGTCGATGATGAACACACCGTCTGTAGTCATCCTCACTCCCTCCAGAGGCGACACCAAATCTGTGCAACCATCTGAGACAAAAGCTACACGCATCAGCTGCTTTGATTCTGACTGTATCGATATGCAGTGCTGTACATACATAGTCACATGTAGCATGAATTAACCAACAATACCAACATACCCATTAAAGTTAAGTTGAGGGTGAAAAAAGTTACCATTACTCTGAGACCTGCCCGATCACTCATGCATCTCTCCATTCTCACCTTGAAGGCCCCACAGCTCCAGCACGACAGCGCTGCTCTGCAGGTAGTCCAGCAGACGCTGGGAGGTGGAGGAGGCAAAGTGGACTCTGTGGTCCAGCAGAGGGTTGAGGTTGTGCCACACAGCTGCAGAGTAGAGGCTGACTGCAGTCAAACATCCTGAAACTAAGAGAGCGGGACGAAATCAACAGTCTCAGCTATGGCCACATGAATCCAGAGGATATTAATATTCAATAAATACCAATATATTAGCACAGTCCTCTGCACTGACTGTGCCACAAACCAACATTAAAATTACCATTACGTCTCTGTAGTCCCCCCTACGCCTCACCCAAACTGAACCCCTCTATTGTGGCTCTCTGATCCAGCGCAGGCCACAACACTGTTCCAGGACCAGCTGGAAGTCCAGTCGTCGTCCCAGTAGCTCAGACGGATCGATCAGGATGTCGTCTTCACCGAGTGGGCTGGAACACAAGATAAATAAATAAATGGTTATATACTAATAATGACAACTTACTGTGTGTTTGTGTGTGGGGTCCAGGTATTACACATGTTGTGGGGACCTAAAACTGTTCACACAGTCACATTATGGGGACTTGTTTGCCTTATGGGAACACAAAGCCCCAAAATGTAAATGTTAAAGGGTAGACATGTTTTAAGGTTAGGTTAAGATTAGGTTAAGGTTAGGTTTGGTTAGGTGTAGGTTAAGGTAAGGATTGGGGTTCATCAAGTAGAAAGTTTGGTTAAAGCTTCAGTAAATCTCCAGGAAATCATTGTTAGTCAATGATGTAATTTCCTCTGTCGTGTGTGCGTGTGTGTGTATGTGTGCATCTCATACAGTCCAGTGGAGTTGCAGGGAACCAGCTGAGCTTGTAGAATGGCCTCCTCTGTGCCCTCTGACCCCAGCACCTGCAGACAGACATGATCATCCAATCATCACTCAGAGATTATCCACCATTTACTGTACGTGTGCTGCGTGTTCTGTGGTTCCACCTCCAGCTGCTCCTCCAGAGGGATGCGGAAGGCCAGAGACTGAAGCCAGAGGTGAGCGGTGCCCAGGAGCAGAGGCTCCACTGGATCCCAGAAGGGGTCCTTATCTCTGGGTAACGCAGCGGCAGACAGCCCCTCTACTCTCTGACAGCACCAACACAAGATGAATCAAGAAACAGTTTTAGATGTGAAATGATCTGATTTCATACAATATGAATTAAGGGACAGGGAAACCAATCAAACTGCAGATCTGCTGATTTGTAAATACTTTAGACTTAAAAGATTTGTTTAATTTACTTACATTGATTTCACTCTGCTCAGCCTGATGCTGCTGATAAACCTCTTCCATCAGGAATTTGCGGTTCACAAACTTGGCCTTGGACCACATCCATACCTGGGGAGGGCGTAGTTCAGAGTAGTTCAGAGAAAGAAACTAAAATTCTAACTAGGGCTACATTGTAGCACTAACGGGCCCGAGCACACGCATTTTGAAGCCTGTTGCGGTTAGTGGAGAGAACGATTAATGACCAAGCGCACATCTCCGCGTTGCATGCGTTTTGCGCACTGCGGCAAGGACAAACGCTTCACTTCCTGCGTCCATCACGCGATGTCGATCCTTGCCTGCTAATTGCTCATTACGGTCCACGCTATCATCACATCACACTGTGAACATTTTATGTAAATCGAATGATAGTTGTAAAACAAAGCTTACTTCCTGTTGCCAGACTAATAGATCTGTTCAAGTAGGGGCTCTGATGTAGCGTGAGCAATTTTGTGTCAATTGGACAATGTTACAACAACCTAATTATCACACTGATCAGTAGGTGGCGCTATGACCCGGCACTAATATTAATATATGGAGCGTCCGTCTGTCTGTTTGAAAAAAAAAAAATACGGACAGACCAACGAAAAAAAAAAAATTTAATTAAATTAAATCCGTCCGTCTGTCCGTCCAAAAAAAAATGAAAAATACTACAAAAGTAACTAAAAAGTAACTAAAAGTACAAAAGTAACTAAAAAGTAAAAAGTAACTAAAAGTACAAAAGTAACTAAAAAGTAACTAAAAGTACAAAAGTAACTAAAAAGTAACTAAAAGTACAAAAGTAACTAAAAAGTAACTAAAGTACAAAAGTAACTAAAAGTAACTAAAAGTACAAAAGTAACTAAAACTACAAAAGTAACTAAAAAGTAACTAAAAGTACAAAAGTAACTGAAAAGTAACAAAAATACAAAAGTAACTAAAAGTACAAAAGTAACTAAAAAGTAACTAAAAGTACAAAAGTAACTAAAAGTACAAAAGTAACTAAAAAGTAACTAAAAGTACAAAAGTAACTAAAATTACAAAAGTAACTAAAAAGTAACTAAAAGTACAAAATTAACTAAAAGTACAAAAGTAACTAAAAAGTAACTAAAAATACAAAAGTAACTAAAAAGTAACTAAAAATACAAAAGTAACTAAAAGTACAAAAGTAACTAAAAAGTAACTAAAATTACAAAAGTAACTAAAAAGTAACTAAAAGGACAAAAGTAACTAAAATTACAAAAGTAACTAAAAAGTACAAAAGTAACTAAAAGTACAAAAGTAACTAAAAAGTAACTAAAAGTACAAAAGTAACTAAAAGTACAAAAGTAACTAAAAGTAACTAAAAGTACAAAAGTAACTAAAAAGTAACTAAAATTACAAAAGTAACTAAAAAGTTAAAAATACAAAAGTAACTAAAAGTACAAAAGTAACTAAAAAGTAACAAAATACAAAAAAGACAAAGTACAAAAAAAAAGTAACTAAAAGTAAAATGTATCATACAAAAGTAACTAAAAGTAACTAAAATTACAAAAGTAACTAAAAAGTAACTAAAAGTACAAAAGTAACTAAAATTACCAAAGTAACTAAAAAGTATTAAGTACAAAAGTAACTAAGTAACTAAAAGTACAAAAGTAACTAAAACTACAAAAGTAACTAAGTAACTAAAAGTACAAAAGTAACGAGTCACAAAGTAACTAAAAGTAAAAGTACAAAAGTAACTAAAAAGTAACTAAAAGTACAAAAGTAACTAAAAGTAACTAAAAGTACCAAAGTAACTATACAAAGTAACTAAACTAAAAGTAACTAAAAGTAATAAAGTAAATTAAATCATAAAAAAACTAAAAGTACTAAAAGTAACTAAAAGTAACTAAAAGTACAAAAGTAACTAAAAGTACAAAAGTAACTGTACTAAAGTACAAAAGTAACTAAAAGTACAAAAGTAACTAAAGACAGTACAAAAGCATTCAAAAGTAACTAAAAGCAGTACAAAGTAACTAAAAGTACAAAAGTAACTAAAAAGTATTCAGTACAAAGTAACTAAAAGTAACTAAAAGTACAAAAGTAACTAAAGTACAGTAAGTAAAAGTCACTAAAAGTACAAAAGTAACTTAAAAGTAACTAAAAGTATAAAAGTAACTAAAACTAAAAAGTAACTAAAAATAACAAAGTAAAAAAGTAACTTAAAGTAACTAAAAGTACAAAAGTAACTAAAAGTAAAAGTAACTAAAAGTAACTAAAAGTACAAAAGTAACTAAAATTAAAGTAATTGTAACAAAAGTAACTAAAAGTACATAAGTCTAAAATACAAAAGTAACTAAAAGCAATAACTACAAAGCAAAGTACAGTACAAAAGTAACTAAAATTACAAAAGTAACCAAAAGTAACTAAAAGTACAAAAGTAACTCAAAGTACAAAAGTAACTAGTACAAAAGTAACTAAAAGTACAAAAGTAACTAAAAGTAACTAGCACAAAGTAACTAAAAGCACTTTAGTTACTTTTGTACTTTTGTACTTTTAGTTACTTTTAGTTACTTTGTACTTTTAGTTACTGTATTTTAGTTACTTTTGTACTTTTAGTTACTTTTTAGTTACTTTTGTACTTTTAGTTACTTTTGTACTTTTAGTTACTTTTTAGTTACTTTTGTACTTTTAGTTACTTTTTAGTTACTTTTGTACTTTTAGTTACTTTTTAGTTACTTTTGTTTTTTAGTTACTTTTGTACTTTTAGTTACTTTTTAGTTACTTTTGTACTTTTAGTTACTTTTGTACTTTTAGTTACTTTTTAGTTACTTTTGTACTTTTAGTTACTTTTGTACTTTTAGTTACTTTTTAGTTACTTTTGTACTTTTAGTTACTTTTTAGTTACTTTTGTACTTTTAGTTACTTTTTAGTTACTTTGTACTTTTAGTTACTTTTGTAATTTTCTTTAGTTACTTTGTATTTTTAGTTACTTTTGTACTTTTAGTTACTTTTTAGTTACTTTTGTAATTTTAGTTACTTTAGTTACTTTTTGTACTTTAGTTACTTTTAGTTACTTTTGTACTTTTCATTACTTTTGTACTTTTAGTTACTTTTTAGTTACTTTTGTATTTTAGTTACTTTGTACTTTTAGTTACTTTTAGTTACTTTTGTAATTTTAGTTACTTTTGTACTTTTAGTTACTTAGTTACTTTTGTAATTTTAGTTACTTTTAGTTACTTTTGTACTTTTAGTTACTTTTTAGTTACTTTGTACTTTTAGTTACTTTTGTACTCTTTAGTTACTTTTAGTTACTTTGTACTCTTTAGTTACTTTTGTACTTTTAGTTACTTTTTTGTACTTTTAGTTACCTTTTAGTTACTTTGTACTTCTTTAGTTACTTTTGTACTTTTAGTTACTTTTAGTTACTTTTGTACTTTTAGTTACTTTTGTACTTTTAGTTACTTTTAGTTACTTTTGTACTTTTAGTTAATTTTTGTACTTTTAGTTACTTTAGTTACTTTTGTACTTTTAGTTACTTTTGTACTTTTTAGTTACTTTTTAGTTACTTTTGTACTTTTAGTTACTTTTGTACTTTTAGTTACTTTTTAGTTACTTTTGTACTTTTAGTTACTTTTTAGTTACTTTTGTACTTTTAGTTACTTTTTAGTTACTTTTGTACTTTTAGTTACTTTTGTAATTTTAGTTACTTTTGTACCTTGTTTACTTTATTACTTTAGTTACTTTTAGTTACTTTTGTACTTTGTACTTTTGTTACTTTTATAGTTACTGTATATTTTGTTACTTTTAGTTACTTTTGTACTTTTAGTTACTTTTGTATTTTTAGTTACTTTTTAGTTACTTTTGTACTTTTAGTTACTTTTGTACTTTTAGTTACTTTTTAGTTACTTTTGTTATTTAGTTACTTTTTAGTTACTTTTGTACTTTTAGTTACTTTTGAATTTACTTTTAGTTACTTTTGTACTTTTAGTTACTTTTGTTACTTTTGTTACTTTTAGTTACTTTTTAGTTACTTTTGTACTTTAGTTATTTAGTTACTTTTGTACTTTAGTTTTTTACTAGTTACTTTTTAGTTACTTTTGTACTTTGTACTTTTAGTTACTTTTAGTTACTTTTGTACTTTTAGTTACTTTTGAATTGCTACTTACAGTTACTTTTTAGTTACTTTTGTACTTTTAGTTACTTTTTACTTTTATTACTTTTAGTTACTTTTGTACTTTTAGATCCTTTTATTAGTTACTTTTGTACTTTTAGTTACTTTGTATTTTTTTAATTTTTAGTTACTTTTGTACTTTTTGTTACTTTACTTTTAGTTACTTTTGTACTTTTAGTTACTTTTAGTTACTTTTAGACTTTTAGTTGCTCTTGTACTTTTAGTTACTTTTTAGTTACTTTTGTATTTTTCATTTTTTTGGGACGGACAGACGGACAGATTTTACTTTTAAATTTTTTTTACTGTCTGTATTTTTATTTTTTCAGCGACAGATTTAATTTAATTTAATTTATTTTTTGGTTCGTCTGTCATTTTTTTTCAAACAGACAGACGGACGCTCCATATATTAATATTAGTGCCGGTCATAGCGCCACCTACTGATCAGTGTGATAATTAGGTTGTTGTAACATTGTCCAATTGACACAAAATTGCTCACGCTACATCAGAGCCCCTACTTGAACAGATCTATTAGTCTGGCAACAGGAAGTAAGCTTTGTTTTACAACTATCATTCGATTTACATAAAATGTTCACAGTGTGATGTGATGATAGTGTGGACCGTAATGAGCAATTAGCAGGCAAGGATCGACATCGCGTGATGGACGAGGAAGTGAAGCGTTTGTCCTTGCCGCAGTCCGCATGCCATGCGCGGAGATGTGCGCTTGGTCATTGATCGTTCTCTCCACTCAGGCTTCAAAATGCGTGTGCTCGGGCCCGTTAGTGCTACAATGCGCCCTAGTTAATTTTAGTTTCTTTCTCTGAACTACTCTGAACTAACGCCTCCCCAGGTATGGATGTGGTCCAAGGCCAAGTTTGTGAACCGCAAATTCCTGATGGAAGAGGTTTATCAGCAGCATCAGGCTGAGCAGAGTGAAATCAATGTAAGTAAATTAAACAAATCTTTTAAGTCTAAAGTATTTACAAATCAGCAGATCTGCAGTTTGATTGGTTTCCCTGTCCCTTAATTCATATTGTATGAAATCAGATCATTTCACATCTAAAACTGTTTCTTGATTCATCTTGTGTTGGTGCTGTCAGAGAGTAGAGGGGCTGTCTGCCGCTGCGTTACCCAGAGATAAGGACCCCTTCTGGGATCCAGTGGAGCCTCTGCTCCTGGGCACCGCTCACCTCTGGCTTCAGTCTCTGGCCTTCCGCATCCCTCTGGAGGAGCAGCTGGAGGTGGAACCACAGAACCAGCACACGTACAGTAAATGGTGGATAATCTCTGAGTGATGATTGGATGATCATGTCTGTCTGCAGGTGCTGGGGTCAGAGGGCACAGAGGAGGCCATTCTACAAGCTCAGCTGGTTCCCTGCAACTCCACTGGACTGTATGAGATGCACACATACACACACACGCACACACGACAGAGGAAATTACATCATTGACTAACAATGATTTCCTGGAGATTTACTGAAGCTTTAACCAAACTTTCTACTTGATGAACCCCAATCCTTACCTTAACCTACACCTAACCAAACCTAACCTTAACCTAATCTTAACCTAACCTTAAAACATGTCTACCCTTTAACATTTACATTTTGGGGCTTTGTGTTCCCATAAGGCAAACAAGTCCCCATAATGTGACTGTGTGAACAGTTTTAGGTCCCCACAACATGTGTAATACCTGGACCCCACACACAAACACACAGTAAGTTGTCATTATTAGTATATAACCATTTATTTATTTATCTTGTGTTCCAGCCCACTCGGTGAAGACGACATCCTGATCGATCCGTCTGAGCTACTGGGACGACGACTGGACTTCCAGCTGGTCCTGGAACAGTGTTGTGGCCTGCGCTGGATCAGAGAGGCCCGCAATAGAGGGGTTCAGTTTGGGTGAGGCGTATAGGGGGGGGGACTACAGAGACGTAATGGTAATTTTAATGTTGGTTTGTGGCACAGTCAGTGCAGAGGACTGTGCTAATATATTGGTATTTATTGAATATTAATATCCTCTGGATTCATGTGGCCATAGCTGAGACTGTTGATTTCGTCCCGCTCTCTTAGTTTCAGGATGTTTGACTGCAGTCAGCCTCTCTACTCTGCAGCTGTGTGGCACAACCTCAACCCTCTGCTGGACCACAGAGTCCACTTTGCCTCCCTCCACACCTCCCAGCGTCTGCTGGACTACCTGCAGAGCAGCGCTGTCGTGCTGGAGCTGTGGGGCCTTCAAGGTGAGAATGGAGAGATGCATGAGTGATCGGGCAGGTCTCAGAGTAATGGTAACTTTTTTTTCACCCTCAACTTAACTTTAATGGGTATGTTGGTATTGTTGGTTAATTCATGCTACATGTGACTATGTATGTACAGCACTGCATATCGATACAGTCAGAATCAAAGCAGCTGATGCGTGTAGCTTTTGTCTCAGATGGTTGCACAGATTTGGTGTCGCCTCTGGAGGGAGTGAGGATGACTACAGACGGTGTGTTCATCATCGACGAGGAAGGCCCAACAAACACTGTGGTGAGTTTGATGTTAAGTCTGAATCCCTTATTGTGCATTAAACAATGGGAGACACATGTTTGCATCCTAATACATTTACATAAATCTCAGTTACTTTGTATTTTCCTGTATTAGAGAACGGACAGTTTTTTCAAAAGAACTATTTTTCATGAGAATTACACAAAAATGTTAACATGGTGCTTATAAAAGTGTGTGGTTGTGTGTGTGGGGGGTTTCAGCCTGTAAACTCTGCAGAGCTCAGCTCTTCAGTGAGAGCTCTGCTACAGGATGTGGAAGATCTAAAGAGTGATAATGCTTCGCTGAGAAAAGAAAATCACTGTCTGAGAGAACAACTCAACACGAACAGGAACGGTAACTTACACAAACACACACACACACACCACAGGCTGTGCTCAATGTGTTTTCATTCCAGTGAATTAAAAACACACATTCAAAATAGAGTTCACATTGCATTTATACTGTATCTTTTCATAGTAATTTACAGTTTGGACTAAGAAAGGCATAAGAGAGGAACTCTGATTCACCTCCTCTTGCTCACACACTTTCTCTCTTGTTGATTTCAGGTGGGGATGGTGGGCGTGGTCGGTCGCTGCGTCCCAGCTGCGATGCAGAATTTGCTCGTGCTCTCAAGGTTTTCTACCACAGCATGACCTCAGTCAGGGGTCAGCTGCAGCGCCTGCGCAGACACAGGTCCAGTGTATGTATCTGTACCTGTCTGCAGCCTTAGTGAGCGTTTACTCCAGTCAGACCTGTTAATACAAAACTGACATTCAAGTAAAGTCTCAGTGAGATTACAGTGGAATGACCACAGTAAGTGAGGATTTCATACATTTTAATCAAAGATTTTTCATTTGCTGTTTTTTTTTTTTTTACTGCACAGTTGGGAGCATTTCAGGAATTTTATTGTTATTAGATGTTATTTTATTAGCTGTTTGATACAATTGTGATATAGAATATATATGTTCAGCCATCTGTCAGTGAACCGACTGGAAACCATTGGTTCAGAATTATTACCTCCAACAAGTATAGGTCGTGTTTTCACCCGTTTGAAGAACGCTGTATGTTTTAGGTTAGTTTATAGTGTCACCTCCTAAATGTGCGTTCATTTTAACACATGTTCTTCACTGTTTGTTGTGTGTCTGTTCTGTGTGTTTTCCAGGAGGAGTCTGACCTGCTGGGGCTCAGACTGTTTATAGATGAGCAGGGTCGTCTGATGAGAGACTTCTCAGAGCAGCTGGAACAAAGTGTGTCCCCGCTCAAACACGATGTCGCCGCCATTGTCCGTCGGAAACGAGAACGATCAGGAATCTGGTCTTGACCGAATGACTGTTGGCTGATCGTGAACGTCTCTGAACTTTATTTTACAAGGTTTGAGTGGGTTGGAAATAATGTCACTTATGTAAGAGCTCCACTGTGGTAACTCTAGAAGTGCAACATGCCATTGACCAAACCTGTTTAAAGGGGACATAGCATGCCCATTTTACCACAAGTTGATATGGTTCCTTGGGGTCTTAATGAAATGTCTGTAACATACTTTGGTCAAAATACCACAAGGATCATTTAAAACAGCACCCTTTTTACCCTGTATAAAACAGCCCTCCACAGAGTGACCGGTTTTGAGTGCCTGTTCCTTTAAATGCTAATGAGCCAGCTCCCCTCCCCTCTCCCCCATGATTTGTGAACAGCCAGGCGGCTGCGGCTTGAGAAGCGGCGCTGCTCGCAGCCTCGCTGCGTCCGGTGTAAACCCGCGTAACGAGTGTGGGGGCAGGGGATGAGGGTGGGGTGGGCCAAGGCCATGTAGGGAGACTTCCAGTGTATTGTTACGACACAATACACAGGAAGCTCATTCCAGTCACTCAAGCATGACGTTTCTGACTTAGAGGAACCATAACAAAACGCGCAAGTGTTTTTTTTCCAGAGTTTTGGGGTTGGTAGACATGCCAGATACACAAATTAACGTGTAGAAGCACAAACAAAGTGGAATTTGCATGATATGTCCCCTTTAAGTAATGTGGTCACTGAACTGAGGTATGGTAACAAGATTAGTTGGCCAGAAGAAATACACAACTCTGACAAACAGAACAACAAATCCACACAATACAAACAACAGCACTGAAGTTTATAAAATGTTTATTAGACTGCATGTAAAACAAGTCATTACAGTCCCAAACTGCAAATAAATTACAAGGCAAATACATCCCAAGTTTCACACTTCTCAATATTGATCTGTTTTTAAACCATCATTGCTAATGTGCCATATTTTCAAGCTACTCCAGTTCACTGTGAAGCACTGTAATGATGATGATGAGGATGAAGATGATAACAGCTTCCTCAGAAATGTCTGGTTGTGGGACTGATGAGAAGAATGAGATGTTTCATAGCATCTCTTGTTGTAAAAGCACAATGGTTAATGTTTGTCAGTAGTCAAGACTTGCAACAGTACAGGCAGATTGTGTAGGTCCCAAAAAAAGATTAGTGTGGGCACATTTACAGGGGGAGAGGCAGGAGGCAGGTGTGAGGCCGATTAGTCACCACAGAGGACAGAAGATCTATGTACAACAGAGACGCAGGCAGACGAGTGAACGTGAGAAGAGAGACGGAAGGAGAGAGGCAGCAGTGAAAGGCCAGAGTCAGCAAGTAAAAAAACACATAGCTAACTGTGGGATGGAGTTAGCTACTGATCCTAGTGTGTGTGTGTGTGTGTGTGAGACTTAAAACAGAACCCATGAGTCACTGAAAGTCTGTTTGGTTTGTGTATCATTTTAGAGCCTTTCAGATTCTTCAGAAATAGGCATTTTTACTTAAAATACTCAATAACGTGTGCGTGTGTACACCCAGGTACAGAGAAGGCTGAAGGTAGAGGTGAGGTAGGTTAACTTGAGGGATTGTGGAACAAAAAACAAATGAGAGAGACAGTGATATTATACATTTAACTTCCTACAACATTAAATGTCAGAGAACATATCGAGTCTGATGACTGAATGTTTCTGTAAGTTTGAACAATGCAAGCACACGTGACCAAAGAGCATGTACAGAAGCAGGTTAGGTCACATCAATGCAACTAGTAAAAGTGGCATTAGGGAAAAAAAAGAAACAAACAACCATTCTGCCATGAGGATGTTAACAGATTTAAAAATAAAAGCACTGTCATTGGTTTCCATTTTGAAATTACACTTCAGTCTATACAGCCGTTAGACTTGAATGCAGTGATAAACGACTTCCTGAATCAGACAGAGGTTGTTGATGTTTAGATTGTTACGCGATTTTGAGGCTTTTAGACTTTGTAATGACTCTTATTTGGCTTCTTCCATTTAGATTTTATTAACAAGATTGGCTGGTTGACAGCAAATGAAATAAGCATTGGTTGTGTGAATTATTCTCTTGTTTGTTTCTAAAGCCGACCTGTCTTCCCTTGCAAAGCTGATGCCTCTCTGCAGAAGGTCCAGTGCTGAAATGATTTAATAATAAAGAATAACCTCTGTGCATGTTAAGTAAGTGCACAAGCATTATTCCAGTTCATTCATCTTCCTGGTTCTGAAGACAACCCTTTAACAAACTGGGTTCAGTTCCCTCCATCATGTTTTCTCTGTTTAGATCAGAGGGAGTGCCTGAAGTTTAAAAACACATTTAACCACTTGTGTCTTTATTTCTTACTCAATCTCACATACACACGCACTCACACACACACACACACACACACACACACACACACGCACTCACACACTGTCACTGAGAAGCATTCAGCACCACACAGATGATTTTCACAGTATAAAAATATCTCACTAATCCACAAAAAGGTCCAAAATGTCACATGAGGCCCATATTCATTGACTCTGAAGCCACACAAAGATAAACATCATCATTAAGAGCTGCAGTCTAAGAAACAAAAACATGGAATAATTAGATCTGACTGAAATCAGTCAAGTTTCATGTGAGACGACAAACCAATGCAGATTGTTACAAAAGCAATACTCGGCACAGTTCACATATTTAACAATATTCCTGTAAATCCTGCAAGATGATTCAAGATCCTTATTTGGAAGTAGAGGCGTGTCACAATGTTCTGGTGTCCAACCTCTAAATCCAAGATGAATCTTTCAGAGTAAACCTGCACCAAACTGTCACCATTGTTTATCACGAGATACTGAAACTTTACCTGAATAACATCTTGAGTCTCACAGATGTCACTTAAGTCTGAGGAGGTGGATTTATCTTGTTGGTTCAGCAGTTTGAGTTGAGCAGTCAGGAGTCAACTGCTTTGTCAACTCAAATATGTAAACATACCTGTCCAGCTTAAACCTGTGTTCTCCAGTAGCTGCACAGCTAACGACCGTCCAGCGATAAACTGAAACTAAAATTCACCACCACAGCACACACTGGTACATCCTCCATCTTGACAGACACTGCAGTGTGGTTCTGCTGACAGCAAATCTTCTTTGAAAGACAGACAGCGTCCTGGCAATGATTTCCTGTAAAGTTTGTGATTGTTTTCAGGCACTAGTGCCGTCATTCTCAGCAACTCGACTGATACTCGCCGTGGTTCCGTGGGTGATGAGGGTAGACAGGGCTTCAGACACGTCTCGCTGGCTGCCGTGCCGTGAGTTGCTCTCTATATGATGGAGGCTGCTGTGAGTGGAAAGCGGGTGGTCAAGACGTGGCATGCTGCCATGGAAACTGCGTTCCTCTGTACCTCGGTAAACCAGCGCATCGCTCCTGGGAGGGGGAGAGGAGAAAGACACTTCTTCATCTGATTCACACCATCTGACAGAGTGAGAAACAGAGTGTTACAGATGATCTGTTCTACCTGTCGTCTCGGGTGCGGCGCAGGCTGCCGTGGTAGCTGGCCTTGCTGTGAACGCTGCTGGCTTTACTTCTGGTGGAGGCAGGGTGGCCGTGGTGAGTTCTGACCGGCTCGTCAAGGTCGTCCAGGACAGCTAAGTGAGTGGAGGAGGCGTGGGTGGAGGTGCCCTACAAATAGACAGAAATGAGAGGTCAGATAAATGTAATAACAACAGAGGATGTTTGTTTGATCAGTTTAAAGTTATATTAAAAATTGTAAGTCTGCTTCGATCATAACCTTCAGATCGATTTTGTTTACAGGTTTTCAGGTCGCTTGATGATTTCATGTGCTTGGTGCCTGTAAGTTGTCAGACTTTTACTTCTTCTAGTTAGAGCTCTGTTCCCTGACCTGAGCTGTTTGCTGCAAGAAGCGTTGGACCTTGGTTGGGTTTTAATATTGTTTGTTTCAAATATAAAAACAATAATAAAACTTTATTTATTTAATAACTGTATTTCTTTCTACTTTCTCTGACTGCACCAAGAAGTGACCGTGCTCATCCTGAGATGCACATTAAGGCCTGATAGCAAGAAGGAATGAGTCACAAAACAACAATATAGATTCTGGTCTCAGTTTCAGTCAGATCAAGTCTTGGTTGTAATTTTCAGCCAGCACAGACAAAGATAACGATTCAGAAGATTCACAGAACTTCTCACAGAACCACATATAATAATTGTTACAAGAACTAAAACTACTGATACAAATCCTGCTTGTTTTCTTACTGCCACAATAAATACTACAATGATTGTTTATGACACCACTGTATCACTGCTGTGTGTTTGCAGCCCTACCTGAGTGGATGTTCCTCTAGACTTCCTAATAACAGGGGTGTTGGGTTCACGCAGCAGAGACTGAGCAATGTCGGGCTGCTCCTGCAGAACCTGGCGAGACTCGTTCACCCCACTGCTGAAAGATAGAAAAGAGGGCAGGGGTGGGATGTGAAGGAGGAGAGACAAGGGGGAAGGAGCATGGGAAACAGAGGACAGATCCACAAACAGCAGACAAAGAGTTTGAAGAGAGGGAAGAGGGGAGTGGGAGGCAGAGAATTGGAGGACAGAAGAGAGTAAATAAGAAGAGAGAGACATGGTGACAGCACGGGGGAGAGGAGGAGCAGTGCAGGGTTTAGGGTTGGCGTGTCAGAGTAATGCAAGTCGTGCAAACAGAGAGGAAACACAGAGAGGTGAGAAAGAAACAGGAGGGGGGGAGGAGGGGAGTGTTAAAGTGCTGTTATCGAAGTGAGGAGGACACACATGTCACAGACACTACAGGTAAATTCTGTGTGTTTCTCTGCAGATATGTTAGATTACTATGAGGAGTGATTCTTAATGTGCTACTGGTTTATCTGTTTGAAGCAGTGACTTCACATGGGAAATAAAACTTAATTATAACTAAGAATCATTTGTAGCCTAATAAGCTCATTGAACAGCAGGACTGAAAACAAAACTTGCATCTTACTCTTTGCGTCTGCCCGTGCAGGAAGCTGGCCCATCGAAACAGGTCTTCTTACTGCCCACCCAGAACACAGAGGAATCCCCACCACCAGCATCATCAGGTATTTCATCAGGAACAAAACCATGAGCGGTCGACTGCTCTGCTCCACCTGATAATTACAGGAATATTAAATATCAACTCCACAATTATCTAATCAAGACAACAGAAGGTGTTTAAAACACAGAAGGAAAAGTTGATGAGTCAGAGGAAGAAAAGAGCTTTTATTATTTTGGAAACAAATCAGCATTTATCCTCAGGGGAGGAAATACTAAAAGCATTTTAAACTACTCGAACTGTTGGTTCATCCTAGAAAAGAAACAGGTTCAGCAGCTGATCTGCAGTCAGGTTGAAGAACAGCTCGTTGGACTTGAACTTTGATGCAAGATACAGAATCTGACAGCAGGGGCAGTATTTTACAGCAGTTGTATAGGTTAATGTAGGTGGTTTAAAGAAACCCTCATTTTAAAGCATCCAAATCCCCCAAATCAATGTTAACCTTTAAAATATCAACTAAGAACAGTGTTGAGTTTCAAGATAAACAGAAAGCAACTTCAAAAAGTGTATTGCACAAATATGGGCATTCAACATTTGTCTTAGTTTTCAGTTGGGTGTTGACTCAAGTGGATACTGAAAAATTTCCTTTTTGGGAGACTAATGATCTAATTGTGTGGTTTACCATTTAATTAAGTCAAAATCAGAGAATCAGTTTAAGGAGCAGAATTAAACAGAAAATCGAATATATTCTTTACACGCACAATGACAAGTGACATTACATTTATTATTAACACAAGATTAAATCCTAATTAAGATGCTATTCGTTAAGTGTTTCAGCATTCGTGCCATCTCCTAAAGTGACTCCTAGGGGAGAAGGTCTTTTACAAAGCCTCGGTGTTCCTTGCTTTTAAAAGGAACCAGAGTAAGGAGAAATAATATGTATTAATTAGCTTTGGTCTGTCTCGCCCAGGAAGAGATTAAATGTCTCAGATTCAGATCCTGAGGTAAAACAAGAGGCTCTGAGCGTTCTGTAAATTACCACCCATACACACGCACAACTAAAGTGAACAATGCCCACAGAATCTTCAATTATCCAAAATCATGGAGTTGTACGCTCCTACACACGCACCAACTTTGCACGCAACCCCCACAACCCCCCTCGAGGGTAAAGATCAGATAACACTGCAATATTGAAATTCCACAGCTACAATAGGACATAAAGGGGGTCTCTTCATATGCTCACACACACATACACACTCTCTCACACACCCACAGACATACAGACACGACCACATAATATAAGTACTTGCACCTGCTCGCAGCTTCTCTCATACAGTATAATGTGTCAGTGACAAATTTGCTGACACTTCTCCTTCATGAAATTACCGTAACATCCCTCTGCTTTTATAATTACGGGAAAAGAAAACATATACAAATACTTCTCAAGTATTTCTCAAGTTTTATACGTGAAATTGGTGAGACGCTTTCATTAAAATGTGTTTTTCTATCATACAGACGCTATGAAACATCTCACTCCTGCCACTTCTCAAAACAGCTACAAAGACATTATAGAGTACAGGCAGCAGAGCATGACTGAGCAAGCCCTGAGAGAGTGAGTGAGTGCAGGGGAAGAAGGGGGAGACTGAGTAAAAAAAGTGTGTGTGAGAACCAGCTGAGAGAGAGAAAGACAAAGAGACAAAGAAACAGAGTAAAACAGAGATGGTAGTCTTGTGTGGAGTCTGTATTAGCTGAGCTAATGATGTATGCTGCTCCCTTATCCCCTCACAAATACCTACTCACTCAGCCATACCACTCACCTCTCTTACCAACTGACTCACTTACACACTCACACATGGTCAGATTATTACTACTGTTTTGAAGTCTCTAAGTTGTACTGGTAATAAATACATGGTAAATACAATTTATTATTATATTATTAGGGCCCGAGCACCGAACGGTACTATTGAAATTGTAAGGATTTTTCTTATTATTATTTCCCTTTTGGGGCTTTTTCAGGGCCTAGACATGCTCAAATTCCGACCAAAGTTTGCAGGAAATTCAAAACCCCAAAAAGTAAATGGGCGTGGCAAAATGGCTCTACAGCGCCACCAGCCAAAGCCCCTCAGTTAGCTTTCACCGATCCTCACGAAAATGAGGACAGTTGTGTATCATAACCAGATGCACATAAAAGTCTCTGTGCATTATGAAAAAGGCAACAGGAAGTCGACCATTTTGGATTTAGTGGTCAATTTGGCCATTTCCCACATTTTTACTTTGACGAACTTGTCCAAGGGATTTCATCAGATCAACTTCAAATTGAGGTGAATGTCATCTCAACAAGATGGAGATATATACTACCTCGAATTTCGCGTTTTCGTTACACGGTGTGAATCACAGCGCACCCTGGTGGCAACAGGAAATGTCTTGTTTTTGGAACGTCTTACACTTGGAAGTATTCCTCCTCATCCACTGACCGCAACCATGTCAAGCTGTGTCAAAAGGGTCTCAAGACATTGATAATGTAGGCATAAGATTACTGTGACTTTTCGTCAAACGCCATATCAGTTGTTTTTTTTGGGGACGGACAGACGGACGTCTGTCTGTCTGTCCGTATAATTTATTTTTTGGACGGACGGACGGACGGATTTTATTTAATATTTTTTTGGGACAGACAGACGGACGGATTTTTTTTTTTTTTCGTCCGTCTGTCTGTCGGTCCGTATTATTTTTTTTTGGGACGGACGGACGGACAGATTTTATTTTATTTTATTTTTTTCGTCCGTCTGTCTGTCCGTATTTTCTACCTATGATCACAATCCTGACCTGAACAGCTCCATATATTAATATTAGTGCAGGGTCATCGCGCCACCTACTGATCAGTGTGAATATTCAGTTGTGCTAACATTGTCCAATTGAAACAAAATTGCTCACGCTACATCAGAGCCCCTACTTGAACAGATCTATATGTAATAATAGTGATGGAGCCACCTACTGGCAACAGGAAGTAAGCTTTGTTTTACAACTATCATTCGATTTACATGTAATTGTCACCATGTGATCTGCAATTGATTGGGTGGACCGTAATGCGCAATTAGTAGACAAGGATCGACGTCGCGTGATAGACGCAGGAAGTGAAGCTTTATCCTTCCCGCAGTGTGCAAAACACATGCAACGCGGAGCCGTGTGCCTGGTCGCCGATCGCTCTCTCCACCAACCGCAACAGGTCCTGAGTTGCGTGTGCTCGGGCCCGTTCAGTGCTACAACGTAGCCCTAGTTATTATTATTATTATTATTATTATAATAATCTTCACTGGAGATCTTGTTTTCCTATTGGATCTGGCATATGTACTTCTCTGACACACAAATAAACATATCCCAGTCACTTAATGAGGAGAGAAAATACTTAATCCTTCACAGTGGGCAACTGAGCACTTCACACCAGCTCACTCTGGCCCTGTGACAACAAACACCGGGTGTGTGAGTGAGTGATATACAGAGTGCTGCGATAGCCAAAACGCTGCCAAGAGTTTGTCTGTATTTATTTTCGTTGTGTGACTGAGACGACAGGTAAATCCTGAGGAGTCATCTGTTTTCAGACAGATGACTAGTAGAGGAATATGTTGAATGAGCTGCCCTATATGCACATGTACTTTGACATCTGAGATAGTCTAAGTATAAAGTTTGTGTACAAGTGATCAACTGATTATTTTTGCTGTGTCAACAGGAAGTGACACAAAAACGTCTTCACAAATGACATATTTCATGATTAACAAGTGACGCATACTTTGTCTGGCAAAGATGGAAACATTACACAGGCTTTCATAAATACATTCTCTCTCCTCTCTCTGTCTCTCTACCTTGTATGGGCAGGGGATGTGATAGTGCTTGCAGTTCTCCTCCATCCATGTTTTCTCCCAAATGTTTCGGTAGGTGTGTTCATACAGGTAGCACCCAATCACAGTCAACAGGGGGACAAGGTAGAGCACCGAGAACACTCCCATTCGGATCATAAACTTGACTAGTTTGGTCTGGTTTTCCTTCTCCAAAGGGATTTCCATGCGCACCCGATTCAGAGCAACAATGCCCACTAACAGGAGAGAGACGCCCACCTGAAGAGAGAGAGAAACGACAAGATAAGACTCTGTGACAGACACAAATAAAATAAACAATAATTAAAGAGCTGGATGACGGACAATAACAGAGACCAAAACATTGTCAACTATCCACGCATCCATTTACTAATCTATCCATCTCTACAAAATTTCAGCCAACAACCCATACTTGTTTCGAACCAACCATTAATTTATTCATCATATCATCCCACTCATCACTTCTTTCCTCCACCCACCCACTCACTCATTTATCTTCTGACTGTACTCACCGCCACATTGAGGCAGAGCGGTGCCAGAACAAACCACCGCAGGGCGTCTATATCATACAGGCCTATGAAACACACTCCACTGATCCCATCTCCTTCAATTTTGTTCAGGGCCAACAAGGTGACAGTCAGGGCCCCTGGGAGCCCCCAGGCAACAGCATGGAAGAGGAGGGCTTTCTTCTCGATGGCCTCCCTCCCCCATTTAGGCACAGCGGCCAGGAACCAAGTGATCGTCAGTATGACCCACCACAAGCTGCCAGCCATGGTGAAGAAATACAGGACCATGAAGAAGAGGGTGCACACCTGAGAGAGGAGTGGGAGCAGTAACTTTGGATCAGTCATCAAATTCATGTTTGACAGCTGAAGGGAGAGCACTTGTTTACATGTCAAGTACATCACGTATTAAATTATGATTATGATCAAGCTGTATGGACAGAGAGAGAAATCCAGATGAAATCTTAATAATTATTAACAAAAGTAATTATCAAAAGTATAGTATCACTAATGTTTTTATTATTCAGGGTAATGCTTTCAAATTTGATTACATTTAAAGAAAGTCTAACACTTGACAGGATTCTTACAAACCAAAATCAGTCACATGAAAGGTGTGTGAAGTGAAGCTCCACCTTGTTGTGTGAACCCTGTGTTATGGTTGAAGCTCTAAACTGAGAAGGGCTGACTGCATTGCAGGCAACTCTGTCTTCCAACAGGAAACCAAGGAAAAACACCAGCGACACCATGACATAACACACAGCGTAGAAGATTATTGGACGCTCAGGGTATCGAAACCTAATGAGAAAAAAAGAAAATGATGATTAATGTTGTGTATTATTTACAACTTACTTTAAAAAAATGTTTAAGAACTGTTTCTAGTGCTCTCTTGTCAATTTGTCTTTTTTTTTTTACAGAATTTACTTTGGAAATTGTTCAGAAATGTTTGCACAATCCATAAAAATGATTGAGGACTAACTAAAGTATTCTCATAAATCATGCTCAGTAAGTTGATATCAGATTTTAGCCATTCAAACCTGGTAACATCAATGAGAAATGTCAGAAAGGTGAAGAGCGTTGCGGACAGACAGACGATGGAGACGACGCCTATGAAGTATCGGGTAAAGGTCAGCTCCTGCTGGTTGAAGAACATTGAGGGACATGGAGCAGAACAGTCCTTCTTGCCCATGAAAGAGTAACCCAGTTCAGGGTCAACTTTGAGCTCTCTGGGGCACCAGAAACCGTATTCTCTCTGCACAGTCATGGATGACTGGTCAGTGGGGTCAGAACCTGTTAGCAGGTCCTCTGCACGAGGATATGGCTCATCACAATCCGGGAACCTGGAAAAGAAAACTATGTTAGATCTTGCAGTTTAATATGATATCAATTTTGCTCAGACACTTGTTTATATGTTATGCAATGGCTTAGTACAATAAATCAACAGCAGCAAAGAGTATAGCCTCTAAAATTACCTAAGTTTGAATCAAGAACTCTATAACAAAGTTTAAACACAAATCACCATTGCATCCATCATGAGGTTAAGATTTATTGCACAGATGCTTCAAAATCCTGTGTGTGATGACACTGTTTGTACTATTTAATACTGGGTTGATTTAAAATGAAAAGCACACCTGCTACATTGCATGTCGTCTGGCCAGGCTACTCCAAATATCTCCATGAGTTTGTGGCACTCGTCTTTGCGCGCTGGCAGAGAGATCGACATGGCATGGACACCTGGCCGTAGACCGTGCACACCGGGCCGACAGGGCACACAGGAACATCCTCAGGTCAGCGCTGCACACTAGGTTTACCATGGGATGAAAAGGCTACAGATGGAGAGGTGGAGATGGAGGGAAAGAAAAAGACAGAATTTATTTGTTTAAACCTGCGACCAGACTGGAAGTGATGCTACAGTTTCCAAGTGTATCACACATGGTCTCCTAACTCTAGCACACTCCTACACATTTCATCTTTCCAATGTTACATTTGAATATCAGTGTGAACCAGCTTGATAAAGTTATTTTTAAATATGTTGTGTATGCGGATAAGCATGATGTTACCACACCAAATACACACAGGCTCAGGAAAAAGTTGGCACATATTCGACCTGAAATAGTCGTGAAATAAGATGGAGGGAGAGTGAGAGGACAAGTTTGTTCCAACTACTCTGGGGAAATCATACTGCTCAGTATTCCAGCGATATTAAAAAGCTCATAAAATATGTATCATGGCAATCATATTACAAAACATCCCTTTGAAGTTGGGGGGAGAAAAACAAACCTCTGAAGGCTGAGCCGCAGTCATGTGTCAATACATTGAACAAACAAACACAGAAATCCACACACTACAGATGATAGGTTCTGTTCCCTGGAGTGCGATTCTAAAGGTTAGCGACTCTGGCTCTTTGTGACCTTCAGGCTGCTGGTTCAAATCCACTGGAAAATTGTGAGTGATGGACTGTTCAAAAAGCCTCCAGAGCTCTTCCTTTACATTGCTATGTTTTGGCCATTTACAGGTTCATCATTTTTATTTGGGGGTCTACTAGAATAGGTTTACATGCTGTAATGTTCAAAATACGCTTTGTCTCATACTGTACATTGCCTAGGCGCCTCTTTTCACCCTTTGTCTAAAACACTGTCCTAGCTCTGGGCCCGCCTCCCCAAAAGCCCTGTCTGCTCTGATTGGTCAGTTGAGCTACTGTCTAATGACAGGTCAACCTCTTAGAGCATGTGGTGGAAATGTCACGCTGTTTACCCAGAGGCTTCCCAAACACTGCTGTAGCCACAGTAACAATGGTATTGTTCAGCCGTGAAATCAACTGTAAAGCATAATATGGTCACTTTAACAATGAGAGTCGGACCGATTTATCGGTTTGCTGATAAAAATCTGTATTAGCGTGTGTGCCAATATGTAATTTTTATTTTACAGAATACACAATGCAGGAAAGATGTGCATTTAAATTTTTTACGCAAAAACATTCGTCCTGCATATTTGGTCGTATTTTCCTTTATCTTATTTATAATAAAGTTAAACTGTAAAATATCAAGCCTTAATAACCTCAAATTTTCGAGTTTTATCAGGAATTTTTGACTCCCTAATATTGTTGTCGATATTGGCCCCAAAAAATCCACAATATTGACAACTATTGCTGATTTTCTGAGCAGGCTTCATTATCTTTTTGTTCTAGTTCCACCTACAGTGAAAAAACACTACAGCAATGATTTGTTAAAATCAAATTAGGTTTTGTATGCAGAAAATGCACAACAGAACATTTTTAAAGCCTTTTTTATGGGCCTCAGTATCCAAACAGAACGGCTACTGTATGTCAGCAGCAGAACAAAGACAGTAACTTCATTTGCCTGTTAAACTGATTTTTGTAAAGAAATGTTTGTGCTTTTGTGCAGCACACACACACCTTATGCTGCATATTCAACATATTTTTCTGATATGCGCATACATTAGCAACTGCTAGTAACATCATGTTCCCAGAGCCGTTTGGGTTATCTGGCCACACTGATGCTGACTTTTCAGTGCAGCTTCAACAAGAGTAAACAGAAATCAGAGCAGAGCCGTGAAAGCAATGAATAGAGAGCAACGGAACAAAAACGCTTAGGCTGGCTGCACACATCACGGCACTTTGTGTGTACATGAAATATGTGAACATGTCACACAAAACAGTGCACTTACATTGATTGCTTCATACAAAAGCTATAGTATATGCCTACAGACTGTGTGAGTGCATTTGTGCATCAATGAATAGTGTGTGTGTGGACTCAGACCTTGTGAGTATGTTTTGATCATTCTCAATTGCTGTGTTCTAGATGTGCACGTTGAAGAGATGTTCCACCAGTAAATGGGTGCAGTGGTGCAGGATCTGTGTGACATAGTTTTGAATGTTGCAGGGAACCATGTGAGCACACACACACACACACACACACACACACACACACACACACACCACTCCGCTTCATTCAATAATTCACACATTTTACATTTTTTTCCCCCTATTGCGTTAACACACTAGCTTCACTGTGTTGGGACACAGAGAGAGACAGGAATTACACGAGCTTTAAATGGAGGCAAAACCTGATCACATACACAAACAAGTAGATGAGCAATTAAATATGTGTACATGTGTGTATCAAGTAATTTACAGTGAAGATATGGTGACAAAGTGGTGCGGCTTCATTGACAACTTTCAATAAGATAGTTTAGTAGCCAGTTGTACTATGGAGTCATATTTAAACATCCTGATGAGTGAGGAAGTCCTGATCTAAGGCTAAGCTACACTGCTAAACAGTCTTATCAAATACTGTATCTTTCATATTTACATCTGAAACAATGAAATGTGTTGGGAATTTACCTCACTGAAGAAGGCATAAGCATCATGCTTCTGTCTTTTTCAGTCACATTTAACATAAAATGTTGACTATGTGTATACTATGAATAATTTTTTCATAAATGAATAAAAAGATACTCTACTCTAAAGAATGAACAATAGCCAATTAAATCCCAAATTTGAATAAACCCTTTTTGCCTTGCTACAATTAGCTACCATTCTATTTTCTGATGAGGCCACCTCAGTGCCAGCTCTTATTCTGATATGCTGCCCACACTAATGGTACCTCTACAGTCTCGTTTTGTTGTCTTTTGTTTCTGCATGTATGTTTCACAGACATGTCAATAACAACAGACCCATAAGAGAGCCTGAGGCCACACTTAACCGAGTCCTAGTTGCTTTCTGTGTGAGTGTGTGTCACTGCCAAGCAGCATGGAGTGTTTCTTCATTTCTCCTGATACTAACTCTACAATGACTGTGTCTGTGTGTGACTCCTGTGTGCCCTCATTCTGCCCAGTTCACCAGTGCATGTGGGGTTATGTGTGTGTGCATCATTGTTCTTGTATTCTGTGTAAGTATGTCCCAGTTTAAGTGTTTTTGAGTGTGTGTGTGTGCGAGCAAGTCCAATGCCTGTGTGCAGATATCTGTGTGCAATTATTCTGACAGTCACGGCAATTGCCCCCATCTCTCCCCACAAAGAGAATATTGATATTAAGTGGCCTAACTGTGCCACCAAAAGAGAGAGGAGGGGAGTGGCAATCAGCATTCCATGCAGGGCGACAGGGTGAATTGTCTGGCATTTTGTAGTCAGTTGTGATGGACGGACAGAGAACGGAAAGCAGAAAAGCCTGCAAACCAGGCCTGAGGGTGAAGACATACTTCGACTGCAACATGGAATGATGTGGAAGAAGAAGAGGAAGAAGGATGGGGAGCAGAAGAAATGTAGTGCATCAGCTTCCTGCAAACGATATCTCTAACAGTGGTTGTTTCTCTTTCCATCCTTCAGTGTGTAGTGGACTGAATCTGCTTACTTGATTCCAGTAATAAAGAACTGCAGGGATGATGTATTTTGAAAACCAGCCCAGATGTTAGCATCACCCTGGTTCCCTGTACTATTGTAATTATTTGCCCAATGTTTGTGCCAGATGTTAGCAGCATATACACTCAACACATGCTATATAGCAACAAGATGCAGATATAAAATCAAGTTCAAATGTGTGTTGAAGTGGTAAGCCCTATTCTATAGCTTTTATTCAGTATGCAGTTTACTCAGCTGTGGGGACGAAAGTTCACAGCCTCTGACTAGAAACTGTCAGTTCTTCAACAGCAGAAAATGGCTTTGTGCTGTTGTTGGCACTGCTGCCTTTAGGCAAAACCCACAGTGGTAGACAGCACTTACTCTAATAGACTAAAACTCAGACCAACATTACATCATTAAAAAGAAAAAATACTGGAACAAAACCAGTGTCATTCAGAAATTATAAAGGAGGTCATTATGCAGACCACATGCCACCAAAATGCTATCCATCATGCAGGGCTCCAAATCTCCCCCACATTGGTTCAAAATGAATGGTGGTGGGTTGATCCAAGTCAAACATTTTGGCACCGTTTGAGACGAACATTTCAACATTCACAAATTCAGCTTTCATAAGCAATCATGAGTTCAGTTTAAGTTCTGTTATATCAACTGCGGTGCCAGAAAACCTGACCTATAATGAATTATGCCATTCTTATAGTATAACGGGAGGGTGCTTCCCTTTTATTATCAAGTCATGCTCTTTGAATCAAGCATTTAATAATTACTATTATTTAAATCTATTACTAAAACTTTTAGAAGAAAAACACTGTATTTAGAAAAAAAAGGACATTTTAACAATAATGGACACCCAGAGATTGACAGGAGCACCCTCTCCTCCCTGCTGTCTTTATAGCGACAATCAAACTAAACCCATTCCATTTAACTAATAGCTACTCAGCATAATATCAGATTGGCTAAAAGACAGATAAATGCCCTGATAAGACTAAACCACCGAAACATCAGCAGGTTAACAATCAGTGTGCGATGGAAATCAAATCAAAGGTTTATTTGAGTTTGAGAGTGTGTTTTGGACAGGTCGTTCAGCATAAGAAGCACGGTGGGGTTTTTGACACAGAGGAAAATGAGAAAAAAGGCCCCTGACTGGTCCACCTCTTGTTCAATGGAGGGATTAAGTTTCTTTCTTTTTACTCCTTCTCTCCAAAGAAACCCAGAAGCGGGAGAGAGAAGGGGGAAAAAAACTTAAGTAGAAAAAAATAAATAAATCAACAAAGAAAAACAGAAAGAAAGAAAGCAGCATAAGATTAACAGTCACGTAATGCAAGCAATTATACTTTTGGCAGACAAGCGGTAAGATGCCAATAACTGCTATACAGTTGGTAGCGAAGAGAGAGAGCAGTGCACGCAACAGGAAAAGTACAGGGGGGGGTTGTGTGTGAGAACTTTTTTGCACTAGTTTGTGAAGCTTTTCTGATGCGTTGTCGCTCACATGTCCAGTTTAGTCCGTGTTTGGGATGACAACCAATATCATCATGGTGACAACAAGACAGAGCACCTATGCACAAAACATGAACTCTGGTCCAGCACATTAATAAAGTACTTATATAGATGATAAATAATCAGACGTTACATGGGTTTGTTCGATTTCTCTATGTATTTTTTTAAATGGTAAGCAACTTAAGACTTTAATAAACTGTTAAAAGTTCTGCCCACAGTGTTACCGAAACCGGCTGAACCACAACCCATGTTGACGGTAGTGTAAACACCCTGAGAGTCGAATAGCCCGGAGCAACTTCCTTCCTTGTGGAGGTTGCATGCATCTTGATTCAGATCCAAAAGAAGAAAATAACATGACTTATGAGTTCTTGGACATGTCTAATATCTTTCAGCAGTCTGTTTATCCAGTGAGTTGTAAGTGCATGTGGGTCCGGGGGCTTAGAACGTTTGTAGAAAATCCAGTTAGCCAACTCTGCAGAAACTCATACACATTGTCAAGTGCAGGAGGAGGAGCAGGAGAAGGGAGGGAGGGGAAAAAAACAGTGGAGTGGAATGGAGAAAAGAGTGGCGGTTTCCCGGTGGATTAGGGAGTCAAATGGATTGTAAGAAGTGTTTAAGGAGTGTGAGAACCTGAGACAGTCACACACACACACAGAGAGAGACAGAGACAGAGAGAGAGAGAGAGAGAGAGAGAGAGAGAGAGAGAGAGAGAGAGAGAGAGAGACACCAGCTTTGTATTGTGGTCAGCTCAAGGTGACAGGCTGTTGGGTCTAAGCCTCCAAAGATACAGCTCCTCCATCGGGGCGAGTTGACTTCAAAAAGGTTCTTTCCCCAAAATGCATAATTATCAAATACATTATAGTTTATCTAGTCCTGTACTTCTAAAAGTAGATGAACTGTCTTTGGATTCCAAACAGCTTCATTGACTTTATGTTGGTGTGATTCTGACTGTTAAGTGCTCTTTAAAGCGCTTTCAGTGCAACTTTATGTAATGACCACTCAGAGAGCAACGGAATTCTCTGAACAGCTATACAACCTAATGGCAATTTTACAAGATAAAAAGAGAGGACCAAAAGCAAATTTATAACATTTATTAAAATTAGTAAATTCCTGTCTAGTAATAAATGGATATTCTCTCAATGGATTTTTGATCGGACATTTCTGTGCACTCATTGTTACATAATAAAATCAGTTATCTCGGTTTCCTGCACCTTTCTCTGACTGAGGAGGAGTTTCGATGGGAACATCAGGCTTTTTTCAACCCCACAGTCTCTATCTCTTCCTCATCTCTGTCTCACCATAACTCACTTTCACTATCAGTAAGTCAGGCCCTGTAGCACAAATGCTGTCAGACCAAATCAGCTCTACCTCCGTCAGCTTGCTACACGTAACATCCCTGCAACATCCGCGCCTCGATCTAAATCCTAAAATTTTCCATCTTTCTGGAGAAACTGTAATGTTGTGACTCTCTACTGCTGTTCAAACCCCTTTTCTCCTCTTTCAACTAAAACTATACATAGCCATACATTATAGCCAGTTACATTGTCTCTATCTCTCTACAATGTAAGAGAAGTACATCAGTTCATTTCACAACCCCTCAGCAATTATATGCTCCCTCTATCTCCCTGTCTTTGCACCAGCACACCGCAATTTCTAAATCCTCTATGCACACCACTGTTTACTTACTGCTGCCTCGCCACCTCTACTTGTTACATTTAATCTTATATAGCATTTTCTAGTTTCCTGATCAATAATGCACACATGTTCCGTGATAAATTCACACCTCAACATATGTGCACACGCGCACACGCACACACACCCTGCCTCCTCTCACACGTTTGTGAGAGAGACAGGCGTTGGCCATGAACAGATGAACTGAACAGACCACGATGTTCTCCTGCTTAATCTCTGAAAGGACAGTTAAGAAAGGGGCACCCTTCTCCCACACTCTCTCCCTCTTTCATTCATTTGTTCGTTTATCCGTGTCCATGCATCGTTCAGTCGGGAGGACCGGACAAAGCCGTTAATGGCATTCCCCTTCACGTTCACTTCCCCTCCTCCTCTCCTCCTATCTTCTTTCTCCTGTATTCATCTCTTGTTTTCCTCGCCTCCCATTTACTGGCAATTATTCTGACATGCACTTGTCCTCCTCTTCTCCTTTTTCTTATTCCAGCATCAGCATTCATTGGCATTCCCTACTCTTTTATCAGGTTATTTCATATTCGACAAATAAAAAGCAACACATTCTACGTACTCTGTCTTTCATGTTTTCTTCTTCATGTCCTAAATACACAACACACAAAAATGCACAATTTCTTCACTTAACTCAACTCACTGATTTCTTATCAGTGATGCAAATATCTATTTCATCTCACCATTTTCTAATTTATTTACTAGCATTAATTACTCTTGCAGACTATCAACATGCATCTTATCTTTTCATTTGACAAAACTCTAAATCCTTTTTTCTCTTTCTCCAACATCCATGATTTTATAGCTTTCTTACAGAATTTAAGCCTAAAAATCTTTGATAAAATTTGACTGAAAAAAGAACAACACTTAAACAGATATTTTTCTTAGAATCAGTGTAAAACTGTCCAATTAACTGCTCATATGAACCACATTGACAGTTTCTGTATCAAAATTGACATTGAATTATTGATGAAGATGATTCAAAGGCAAGTATGTTCATCCAATCAGGGGTAGGAAGGGTTAATATTATCCAAGTTCCGAAGAGAACTGTGAATAATTTTCAACAAATTATATGCTATTATGTCTGCCTTTGCCAGACAACAATAAAGGTAAGATTGACTTGTCCTGCATTCCTGATGTCTTAACTTCCTACGTCAATAATGGACACTGCCTCTCACTGATGAGGGTGGAACGATTCTATATTTTCTTTTAACTGCACCATGTTTCTTCATGAATACACAGCTTAGATTGCCAACATCACAGATTGCAGACTTCCACTGACAATTTCAACCCAAAACAAATAACACTTGAGAGTAATGTGTAGTATTTTCCAACTAAATTACTTAGAGTATGAATTGCCAATTTCCTTGCTTGTATTAGCAGTCCTTTCCCTCCTCCTCTCCTAGGTTTAGTCCAAAGCATGCACTCATCATCCAATTTCCCCTCCCCTGCCAGTCTGTCTCCCTCCATTCCTCCCCTTCCTTCTCTGCCTATTTAACTACCATGGCAACAGGTGATGTGGAGGCTCTCATAGGACTATGTCTCACGGAGGATAACATGCATGTGCGCAGACACACACAGACACATTGAGGTAGGACTTAAACAGTGAAGAGTAGAGCAAACGAGCTCACACAAGGAGTGCAGAGACAAAGTGTGAAAGTGGGAATAAAAGAAACCAAGAGGCATAGGAGAAAGACTCAAATGAAATGATAGAGATGTAGATGGGAAGCCAAGAATGTGACAATGGTGTTGAATCAGATAGCACCCACACACTTGCTAGCACCATGCAAGCCACCTGTGCATATCCATCTGCTCAACGCCTATACGCTCTTTAAGAATGAAAAAATAATACACCATTTCTGGCACTTCAACCAATCATTCCCACTCAATCAACTATAAAATCAATTATTTTATAATATAATTTTTTTAATAAAACTGGTTTATGTTCATTGCCTATGCCGTTTGTCTACTGTGTACCATATGACGTCTCTGTCCACGGTAAATAAAACTAATGGTGATCAAAGAGTGGATGCATCAGACAGTGCATGTACCGACTGGATTCGAGGTGAAATGTGCATACATCACTGACAGATTCTGGAAGTTGGACAGGAGGTTGGCAGACGTAGCTGGGTGAGTCACAGAGTGAGTAGGAGGCTGGAGCTGGGGTAGTGCATCCAAAGAGTTGGAGCAGATAGAAAATGGATGTACACAAGGAGACGAGCAACTCACTGCCTGGCAACCAGTGAATTTGTTAATAAAAATGATGCTCCATCCATTATTTGGAACTGGTTCAGTTTAAACAATGTTTTGCATATAAACAGAATTCAACTAGTTGGTGGTACTGGTGATTGTGGAACTGCAATACAAGTAACCTTATTTTCTGAAATCAAAATGAAAGATGTCTCAAAGGTGAGTGAGTCAAAAGGTTTGAAGGTAGTCTACCTGTCTCAGCTTGCACTTATTTTACCCGTTTAAAAATCCTTGTGCTTTTTTGCATTTATATGGGAGCTATTTTAGTAAAGTGGAAAGGTGCATGTGGCTCGATAAGTGTACAATTAGTAGCACTAGAGCTCTTAATGCTGACGCTGTTCCTGATCTGCAGTATGCTGAAAATGTTCTTTCTGCCTTTTGTTGAGTGGCTTTGCGTGAGAAGGGATCAATGGTGTGTGTGTGCATGTGTACGTTAGTGTGGAGTTGGGCTTAGCAGTGAGGGTTAAACATCACACACACACACACACACACACACACACACACACACACACACACACACACACACACACACACACACACACACACACACACACACACACACACACACACACACACACACACACACACACACACACACACACACACACACACACACACACACACACCCCAGGCTGGGTCATGGGTTCAGATTAAGACCATAAGACATGGATAACCTATATTTATGTGTCGTATCAGAGCCGAACACTGCAGGGCTCTGTGCCAAATGAATGGTTAGATCACAGTACAAAACCACAGAATCCATAATATTCATCACACAGATTCAGGGAGGGTCAAAGGAGGGATACAGAGCTGGCCAGGTGACAGATTAATCGGATCGAGAATTACAGAGAATTCTCGATTCTGATTGGCTGGAAGATGTGGACTAACTTTTAGTAACTGGAGTTCTATGAAATGTGTTTGATTGCATTTTCCAAATAATGTTCTTGTATTAAACTGTTAAGTACTATAAAATCATCCGTATCAGTGTTGAGGCACGAGTCTTTAAAAATAGGACTTAATTCAGACTTGTGACCGAGTCCTGGACTAAAGAACCAGAACACTGGTTAATACACATTAATTTGTGTAGATATGGACATCCAAATTAATCGGTGGTGGAAAGAGGAAAGAGAGGGCTTTTAAAATAACTTATTATTTCTTACTTACACATTGCTCCTACCAAATATTTAAAAATCATTTTTATAGAATTCTTAATTGAATATCTTTTACAATTTGTTCAAACAAATTAAGGAATTTCAATTTGTCAGATAATTGCGTGGTGTTTTGCCCTATTTGATTTTTATTACTTCAGCAATGAACGTGTAAATTGGCAAAATAACACACAGTTGATATTGTAAGCAATGCTTACAGACCTTGCAGTTCTGGTCCTATGCTGACAATATAATTGAAATTAAAAGTTAGAAAAGGAGGAAATGGTAGAACATAAGTATATTTCCTTTTTTCATGTGATCTGATGCCGTTACATTGGCAACATAATGGCAATGCCTACACACTGAAAATATTATAAGGTTAGGGAAAAAAATGGCCTACACCACTATTTCATACAGTTGTAATGGAACCCAGTGTTATATTTACAGTGGGCTACAGGGCAGTATTTGAACAATGAAAAGTCTCTTGAATCTTTCCTCAAATCTCTCTTTAGTGAGCATTGTGAGGCTGGATAAGCAGTAGTGGCAGCTATGCTGATGGGAACGGCCTGCCAAAAAACAGCACCAGGCAGTGCCTTTGTTCTGTGCATAAATAAATGATTGCTTTATTTGGGCTAGCAGTCTCAATAGACTCCGTCAGAATGAGCAGGATAATCAAGAGTTCAGCAGAAAAAAAGGAACTTTAAAACTGAATGAGGACCTGTCTGTCTCCGCCACATAGAATAGGGTAAGCCTCTTCAGATGCACTGAACAGCGTGAACGCACACACATGCACACACACACACAGATCCACACACAGCACAACCAAGCAATTACACACTCACAAAAACACACCTCTATAAAACCTAATTCTCTCTTCGTATTCACACACAGACGGAAAAAACAGACCACACTTACACACAATAACCCCGAACTCTTTAGACTTGGCACAGACACGTTCTCTGTTGTGGGGACCCGGTGGCCTCAGGGTGGCCCTTCTTAGAAAGAGGAGTCTTATTTTGAAGGACAGGACCCCATGCGGGAGAAACACAAACACTGGAGACAGTAGGGTCTGAAGACTTTACACAACCTGTCACCTTGTCAGTATTTCCTCTGTATAGTCACTGACATTCAGTCTTTGCTCTCTTGCCCTCTTTGTCCTTCCTGTTTTTAGTACCGACCACGGTTCAATCTATCAACTCTCACAACTCAAATAGCAGTTTGACGAACATTCAATCAAATTTTCTCAGTACCATAATAAGATGAGCGGCAATGGTAAATACTTTCCGAGGTGGTGGGACACAAAGGTGGGATATGAAATATTCTTAAATGTCTTTTCAGATTTAACTGCCTGCCTATCATCATATTACATTACATTGTTTCCTCCGCCACGGAGGGTCTGTTCTGCTACCGACCGTTAATTTGATTGTTTGTTTGTCAGCAGGTTTACGGAATACTGAGCGTATTTCCAAAAAACTTGGAAGGATGAGACGGACCAAGAAAGAACCCATTACAGCTGGAACTGTTGGGTTTCTCTATAAATTGTAAAGTCTTAACCTTAGGGACATACATGTTCACTTGTTGTGCTTCAGTTATGTGGTATTGGCATGTCACCACAAAACTTGGGAAAACATTGTTATAGTTCTCTAGCAAACGTCATGCTTGAGCGACGATCCTGGTAGTAAATACTCCGTCCACTCCCGGTTGCCGGCAGCGCACTGGTTTGACATCTGTCAGCGCTTCCAGGCTTGTCTGATCAGAGCCGCTGCGGCGCCTCCGCGCTGGAATTTGTGCAGCAGAGGACCGTACCCGGATTGTAAAGAGAGATCACTATACAGCTATGGGGCTGACCAGGGAGAAATGCTCGTGTGAACAGCCGGGAGCGCGTCTTCACTGCCAGCTGTGTGAAACGTGTTCACTACTGTATGCCGGTTGTAGGTTGTTGTGCAGTTCCGAGGGTTCCGGCGGCGAGGTTCCCGCGCCCTGCGTGGATTTGTCAACTGACTAAATCTCTGTCGTTAGGGGTTCGGTATGATACCCCTCTCTTCTCTTGTCTTCCTTGTGATGGGGGGCTGAATACAGACAACAGGAATACAGTATGATTTGATAATTATACTATAAATATTTAAATATGGGGGAGAGGGGCTCAGATTAAGACAGCAGTAACAGGTTGAGGGCTGTACAGAAAATGTTTAGATCGTTTGACCAAAGTCAAAAGACCGCATCAAAATTTTAATATGTTATGATTTGGCGCTTAAAATTTAACTGAATACCTTTTATTTTAGTTCATTCTTTTTTTGCCATGGATTTTGTGAAGCACTTTGTAACCTTGTTTAGATATTGGCTATACAAATAAAGTTATATTATTATTACATTTTAGGGTAGATCTGGATTTCTCCTCTTTCTTTAACATTGTGACATAGGGTGTTTTTTGACATTTTTCACTATTTTCCCAGGGAGAAATTCATGGAGCTTGATGAAAAGGCATACATATCTACGGGACTGTTATTTATGAGTGTTTACAATTTAGATTTTTTTTCAACAAAGGCTTGTGATCCTCAATAGTTCACATGACTGCAGTAATGTATCTGCATAATAACATAGCCAAGAAAAGGAAATAAAATAATAATATGCAAATCTTGAAAGGAAATTTTAAGAGCAGATTAAGTTTCAGGCTCCCTGAAGTGACAACTCCCACTGTGAGCCTTTTCTAAAATTAGATTTTTTTTTCTCCCCACCAATAACCAACTATTACTGAAAAACCTTTTTTGATCAAAAGGGCTTTCAACTGTCGATAATTTCAGTTGAGTATCATTTTCTTCTAATTTACTATATTAGCATCACATTACTGTCAAATTGCCACTTGAATGTGTAACCAGAGCCGTGCTAAATGAAGGGTGAATGCCTGACTGTGTTTACATGCACTTAAGTGGTGAAGTTACTGCCAGCTTTCTGCAGTACTTTAATGTATATGAAGAAAACCCTGGTTCCATTACTCAAGGTAAGAGTTTAACGGAAACACAGTGAATAGCGCTTTCTGTTGAGGAAACTGCTTGGATGGTAGAATGAAAGAAAACACAATTACATGTAGCAGTGGATCCTTGATAATTCTACACTCACTATAAAATAAATACATCTAAATTAGCTGGTTTCCATGGAAGAACGGGAGACTGTAAATGTCAGGCACATGCACACAGTAAGAAAACCTGTTCAACCTATTTGGAGAGCCTGCTCTGTTAGTCTGAATCCTTCATTAGCAAAAGAGAGAAAAAAGAACTCCTTAAGCTGTAATACACTTCATGACCACGTTGCTTTAAAAAGGGGATTCCGAATCTGAAATGTAATGACCACACAGGTGAATGTGTATTTGAATTTTCATGAATTTTATGCCCAAATTCGATTTCTCCAATTACCTGGTTTTGTGCTGTGCATGTAAATATAGTGACTGACAGCTCTAGATTCATTCGAGCAGAGCTAGGGTTGCTGTCTATTTGCTTTACAAACACTGTGCTCTATTGTGCCCCAAACCTAAGCCAACAAAGTATTTCACTCTTTATTAGACCAGGGGCTTTCTAACCGCTTTCACTCAGCATCCAAACAACAAAGATTCTGTCAGAGTTGTCCAGAAAACCTCAATGAGGTATAATGAAAGCAAAGAGTACTCGGGAAGTATTCTTTCAGACCGGGTTTCCCAAACTTTTCAGGCTTCGACCCCCAAAATAACGGTACCAGGGACTTAGGACCCCCATTACCACAAAGGATTGTGATTTGAGTAAGTTAAGTAATTCCCTTTGTGCGCATGTTGTTATGTACCCTATGATGTTCTAAATTAACCTGCTGCAACCTCAGGTCATGTGGGAAAATCACAAGGTTGATGAAATTACATTTAAATTGCATGTTTTTTCTTAAATTAAACTACTTTTTTTTTTATCTTGAATAACAATAACAATTCTGGCTAAAATATGCTATTCTTAATTAGTTGAGTTATATTTGATTTATGGAAATCATTTTATGAGCTTTATTTTCAGCTCCCTGATCCAGATCCACACAATTTAATTGGTTCTTCCCTGACCCATACCACATCCTTCCACCAAGTTTCATGGTAATCCGCCCAGTAGTATTTGTGTAATCTTGCTTAAAACCAAACATAAGAACCAACAAACAACAAACAGGTGTGAAAAAACAACCTCCTTGCTTAGGGAACTGAAGTCTTAGCAACTCTCTGCTCTCTGACATTGCAAGCTTCACATACAGCAAAACTCTTGTATTGTAAAGCCAGTAAGAGAATATATGCTGTTTTTATACAACAAAAATAAATTCTAAAATGAAGAAGTTTTGTTTTTTTAACTGATTTGTAAGGATGTAAAACCAGCCTCTCTAGTTTTATCATTTCTGTCTCAATTATTTAAATAACTGAATTAAATGTATGTGACATCAGGAGGAATCACAAAGATATCCAGTTAATGACTGTTAATGGCAAAGAATTCCCTCTATCTCACTTTAATTACACCAAAAGGAGGAAGACAACGATCTACCTAATGAATGAGGAAAGTCCCTGACCGAGCAGACATCTGGGCTCCAGAGGCCTCAGGCATGGCAACACTCGCATGATGCGTGCCAATTCATTTATTTTCAGCCATGACAGAGTGGCTGGTATTGTTTTCACCTTTTGTGTGTGTGCGTGTGTGTATGTGCGCTCAAGGCAAAATGTGGTCCTGAAGACACATATTGTTGCAGTAACTATCACAGAGGTGGTCTTGAGTTCTTTAGCAGGAGTTTTTTTTGTGTTTACTTGCCTGTGGACAGATAACGTGCAACATACCAAACTAAACTCTTAACACAAGACACCACATTATCTAAACACAGACATTTTTAAAAATGTATAATATACAGTATAATATATAATTAACAGTCGATTACATGTCAAGCATTTTCCTCAAAACTTACTGACAGTCAAAGGGAAGCATTATGTTTTATGTAATTCTAATATTATATATAAGATAAAGAGTAGAATATGTAATTTGAGGAAACATTTTTCTTTTACAAAAATGTAATTGTGCTTTTAAAGGGGGAAAACCTTGACTTGTAGCATTATGTTCATGCCATGTGATCAATTTCCATCTCTTAGTGAAGACACACAATCCCGATGATGTCATGCATCTAAATCTCTGTGTCTAACATAGACCTCAACTATGTCACAACCTGCAGCACATCCTCTGGGAACCATAACACGCAGTGGCAGCTGGACAGCACAGGCATATGGCCTTAGTCTGATGTCCTAAGTAACATGCAGTCACAAAAGCATTTAAACATGCAAGCATGCAGACACACACAGAAAAACAATATTCCCAAGTAAATCATTACACCATTTAAACACTCCTATTTGAAAGACATTTCCACTTCCCCTCTTATGTTTCATACTGTCTCACCCTCTTCGCTCAGGTTTAATTGACTATTATGGCAGATGGGGTGGAGGTTGGTCTATGGGAATCAATGTCTTCATTGTGGAACTGAGAGAGAGATTAGCAGTTAGTTAGCAGTAGTGAGAGATGACAGCTGGCACCGTTAACCTCTCCTGTCACTCTCCCTCTCTAAAACACACACACACACACACACACACACACACACACACACACACACACACACACACACACACACACACACACACACACACACACACACACACACACACACACACACACACACACACACACACACACACACACACAATATGAGTATTCAGTCAGTCCTTAGCCCAACTCAGCAATTACAAAAAAGAAAAAAAAGATCTATACATGAAACCTGTCACTCAAACATTGAATAAACGAGGCCTCACATGTTAATCATTTCAAACACTTGAGGATATTCCATTTTTGGCTTAGCTTGGAATCTAAAAGGAAGAAGGAGAAAGGCAATATTTCCAGTGTCAGTCAAGACTGAGGATTCACCAAGGTCATATCACCACAATAGAGGATTTTTTCAACCCAGGGCTTGAATGTGTCTCAACCTATGATTGAAAGACGAATCACAACAACATGTTAGCATCATGACTAGAAGGATCAATCTACTACGGGAGAAAGACAAGAGAGCTTTGCCACTGAGGCAGAGCAAATATTCATCGTGTGATATGACCTAAAAACAACAGCTGCCGACAATGGCTCCAGTTCAGTTAAGGAATCTGCAATACGACAGGCCAGTCTGGCAGCAGTTGTTTTTTACAACGAGTAAAACACACAAACAGAAAAACTAATTGATGTTTCTGAATCCCTCATCATCTCCACTGTCCCTTTCTGAAAAACGTCTGTACTTGAAAAGCCATACTACATTGTAGGGCATATTATAAATTAGATCTGGCTTCAGAGGCCTCATCTTTATAGATAAAAAGCCTCTGAGTGTAAGCAAGGATTTTAGCTTTAATGTTGTAAAACTAAGCAAACACTAATGTTGATGGACAGACTAACGAAAATCAGGAACTCTCAAACAAATGTCACAAATTTTCTATACAAATCCATTTGGATTTCACCAAACCACAATAAAAATAGAATAGCACTCAGTATAGTGCACACCTCCACCAAGGCCCAACAGTCCGCTTGATTTAAATCCAACTGTACCAAATTGATCAGTCCCCTAAATATGCCGGAGCTTTTTCATCAAGATCTCTCTATCGATTCTTTAGAAATTCATAAAAATGTCAACAACAAAAAACACCCTATCTTGCAATGTTTAAAAAAGTATAAAACATTCCTTGATCCGCCTCCTGTTCCGCATTCCACACCAAAATGACTGGGTTCTTCCCTGAAGCATACCACATCCTTCCACCAAGCTCCGTGGAAAACTGTTCAGTTGTGTTTGTGTCATCTTGCTTACAAACAAACATGCAAATCATCCATCAAACAAATGGACAGGGGTGAAAACATTCTTTATATGGACACGTAGGAATATGCAGAATTAACTAGAAATAGTTTTTTTCTGCTGGAAATCATTTAAATATCCCATTTCCCATTGATAGTTTTCTACTGCAACATGCAACGGAAATATTAGTTTTAATTAAATGTGGATATTCTATATTATCTAAACATGACAATACAACAATAACCTTGTAGATGTTAATTACTAAAGCACGACGTGAAAGAAAATGTGGAATCCTTACAAAAAACACGAGATTTTTTTAGACCAGTAACAGATTCGCTTGAACACTCATACCAAGATGTGGATGCATGTCTCGGTTGCTCTGTACACACACACACACACAAGTTGGTATTATGCAGCCAGTGTCCCATGAGATATATTATTACATTTCCACCAGGGTTCCCACCAGGACTTCCATGCCTGGTCAAAGCAGACCAGAGCAGGAACACTAACGGGGCTCATGTTGCTACACAACCATCTTCAGAAAGCTGTCTCTTCCATGACTGGAGGGACGGAGGGTGTCAGTTACTTCTTATTCTGGGTCAAATCAAGTTCAACAACAGATGCCTCTCACAATCCCTGACACAGCGTGTTTTGACATGACATTGGGGAATTGACTTGATTTAAACATTTGCATGGTCCTTAATGTGCCGAGTGAATCCTATAACAATAGGGTTGTCAGCACCTTAGAAAACCCACTGAGCAGATTCAAAATGCGTTGCTCTCTATTCGAAATATAGCTGTTGAACTGTTAAAGCTGCATCTTCATCCACTATTCTCTAAAGGGAGCAAAAAAGGAGGATCTGACACTTGTGATCTTGACAGTCTCCTGCACTGCAAAATGTTGAAAAACCTGTTCTGTGATTAAATATTCATGTAACAGCACATCAAATTTAGGCATGATCTTTTGACTGATTCATCTAACATGGGAAAACATTAACATTTAACTCAAAATAAAAATCTTTCAAGATTAAACACGCAAAGTGCACAGGGAGCGGTGGCCTTGTCAAAATTCATCTGCTTTTCAACAGGGGTAATATAATATGCCAACTACGAACAGCTGGGGGCAGATTTATTTCATTGGATATTTGCTATCCTTCTGTGTTCCTTCAAACCATCAACACAGTTGCATGGTAGCCAAAACATGGCTCACGCTATGCCAGCCCGTACTGTATGTGTAGTGGGACGGACATCTACAGACATTTGAATGGATGAAGACACAGATAGATGTGTTAAAATAAAAGGTCCGGATATTGAATTATCTCAACCTGACTTGGCCTCTAAAACAGGCTGGGTCTTGCCTGTAGGGATCTTGTCTCTCTGTTTATTCTTTGTTTGAAAAGAAATTATCTTCTTTTACAGATCCGAAATTACTAGGTAGCCCTACAGTAGTTTAATCAAACGAACACACCCAAACGTGTCCAGATCCCATAGACAGTACTGACAAACACTTAACTGCAAACAGGTAATTACGTTTCGTTATTGAGCAACACCTTGCTCTGCGCACTCCCTCCCTATCTGGGGAGTAACAAAGGAGTAGGAAAAAGAGGTAACATGATAAAGATGGATAGTTTGTGTCAGTACTGCACTCAGACTGTGTGCAACACTGCATTTCCCCCCTTCTTTTCCTTAAAACCAATGCTTTGGAATTATCAGTCACACAAGCACCTCATTGTAATTTATATTTTTCTGAAACTGCTGCTTCTCAGATGGCAACTTCTGTCTTATCAGCTACTGTTCACATTCAATAAAAACTCATGAGTGTGTGAGTGAGTCCATACATTCATCTTTGTCTACATGAGCAGTAACGTGTGCTGAGAAGATGGAGCTGTAACGTGAGGAGGCTACACTGACTGTCACCTTTTTCTCGGGTGTTTCACTGCTCCTGTCAACTCTTTGATATTCCACGCCTATGTGAAAAGCCCCTTCACAACAAGCGTGCTTCCATGTAGACAATTTGTTCTGGAATCTTAAAAAAAAAAACCATTGTGTGAGATTCATTTGTATCTGTGCAAACCTTTGCTGTATTCTGAGGATAAAGGATATGGGTAATTTGTAGGTTGATAGGGTGTAGTGTGTTATGCTTGCGGGGGATGTAATAAAATACACTCAAATTACAAACCTGCTTTGATCCAGTACATTAAAATCACTAATCTGCCTGAGGTGGATTTAGTTATGATATATATATATATATATATATATAGAGTTTAATATCTTTTGACCTTAGGCCACAATATTTTTTATTTAAAATTGTCAATGAATTTAACATGTCAGATACGATGGTTTCTGAGCTACACTCGTCTCTGACATGGTCTGTTTACACTGTATGTGAGCTTCTTTTGTCCTCAGCAGGTGTGACACTACAATGTGAAACAGCAGGCAGTCGCTTTGTGGATGTTTCTTTTTGTCACCAAGACAAAGAAATATGTACATTTGCAGTAAATGGTAAATTTATATTCTGCTTCAATGTGTATGTTTTATGAGCACTGTGTAATCTTAGAAGCAGCTATCAAATTTCCCCATGTGCTGTGATACTGATACATGCAGCATGCACTGCCTGAATGACACACACACAAACAACCTACCTCCATGGCCAGAGCGGCCGTCTGCTGGTCATAGTGGTTCAGTAGATTGGGCATGAAGGTGGTGTTGTAAGGCAGATCCTGGCACATTCTCAGCTTGATGGGCTCACAGCTGAACTCACTGTGGCTCTCTACAGACTCCATGTGAATGGACAGAGCGGGTGTAACCAGGGAGAGGAGTAGTAGGACCATAGAGATGAGGGGGAAAGACAAACAGACAGATACTCGCTGTCTGCAGTAGACTGTTGTCGTTTGGGAAAACCAGTCTTTCACACATCCTCTTCCAACTTGCGTCTTAATGTCCGACATTTCTCCACGGTGGCTCATACTGGTGACTTCCTCATCGCCCAGAAGGTCACTGAATGACATGCTGAATTTATTTCTAAAGTTCCTTAACATGAGAAGCAGTTGAGTCCGCAGAGGAGGTGGGTACACTCGGGAAATAGACCCCCAGCATCACATGCGGCAGAGTATAAATTCATCTGTAGGCCATGGATGAATTTAAATATTTCAAAATGTTAGTTATTTCTCAGTCAAAAATAACATGATGCCTCTCCATTTCCTGGTGCTCCCACGGTCAAACACAGATTCCTTTTGTTCCATCCCCAAACTGGGAGCATGTCCCTGGAATAACAGACGTCTGCTGGGGCTCTCTGTTGAGTGTCTCTTCCTTTCCTCACTCTTGCTGTTTCAAGTAATATTTTGAAGAATCACCTGAGATCCAGAGTCCACATCCATATGTCACCATCCTCCACAGGAGCTTGTTGATTCCTCTGCAAGTCCCAAAATGCTGCCTTTCCACATGCAGTTGCCACACTGGATTGGATTCATCAAGCAGGTCCTGCAGGTTTAGAAAAGAAGACACAAAGCCTGATCAAAACAAGCAGAGAGAGAGAGAGATGGTTTGCATGGAGTAAAGTTGCACTGTATCAGGTTTGGTCTCTGATCTGCCACACCCTTGTTCCTACACGAGTCAGGATTAAAACACCTGGTGAGAGGTCTCTGAAACAACGTGGCAGACTGTTTGAGAGTCTAAAAAAAAGGCGCAGTGTCACATTATCTCCACGTCTTCACCGCCTGCAGACTAATGAAGACACGTTCAAAGCAAACCACGACAACTAGCGCCTGTTTGAAGAGGCGGACGCTGCACCTGCGGAGGACCGGACACTCCCCCGCTCTCATGTTTGTGTGAGGTTGGCCGGGCAACAGTCGCGCTGCCCCGCGATGTTTCACACTCCAGGGCTCGGTGTCTTTACGGTTCACTTCGCAGAACTAACTTCAGGGAGGAATAAAAGCTCGGCGAATAAAACATGGCGGTTCAAATAAACAAATGCAGGCGCTCTGTTATTAAGTTTGAACTTACACCTGCGTCAAAAGGCTCAGTCGACCATTACGCGCGAGCTACCCTGGTAGCAAGTTAGCTAGCGTTAACGTTACCGATAACGGATATCGATAATAAAAGGAACACGGTCAATGTAAACGTCCCCACTGCTGTTTCCTGTTCGGCCAGGAGCAGCTTTTAAAGCACAAACCTTTCAAATGTGGGCGTCCTCGCTGCACCGAGGACAGAACCACACACGGTGACAAGCCGGGGGGGGGGATCACCGCGGAGAGAGCGTATCAATCCTGGGGAGCTGAGAGTGTGTGTCACCGCAGCGTCTTCAGCCCCGCAGCGCGCTGTTCGTGCACATGATCCAGAGTCTGACTGGCTTTCCCCCGAAAATGGACGATATGAACGAATCGCACACTTCCTCTGTGACCTCCCATGTGTGAACAGCTCACCTGGTTTAAAGGGCAGCGGGCGGTTGGGGCGCTGCTCCGCCGGCTCCGCTCACTGCAGCACCGCGCTGCCGCTCCTCGGTTTGCAGCTGGTTCCCTGCAGCGTGCAGACCACACATCGTGACCGCGGATTCAGCGTGGCCGCGCAGACACGCGACAAAACGGTCCCCAGTGGACGTGTTGCATGGACTGTGTGCACCACAGTATTAACACACACAGATACTGGGGGTTTTGTGTGCAGGAAAAAAATGTGCACGTTGTGTATTTAATCTTAATAAAGACAGAATTTTAATTATGATCTGCAATTTGCTGTTTTGTGGACAACACAAAGCTTCAGCAGCAATGCCGGCTGTGTATGTTTGTGTTTTTCATATTTCTCCCTGCTTTAAGGGCCTGATTCGAAGGGGGGTTATTTATGAATAATAATATTGATGCATCCACCTTTGTTTGACATTCAGATGTGCTCTACCGTGTTAATGCATTAAATGGCGCGCATGTGACTACAGTGCATTTATGTGTACTTCAATCCTCTATGGCTCCAGAGCCAGCAGGGGTTCATGCATCATTCTCAAGGTCACATAAAAGCCATTTTGTGGGTTAAATGGGATCCAGCCTGGGATGCACAAATCACACAACAGCGTGTGAAGAAGCACTACACTCAACAAAGATAGTGGAAACAGAAGGGCTGGAGATACTAACTCACTCATGGTGCTCAGTGGAGGGACAGTTTTCCTTTAACAAGATAAAAAACACATAAATGCATTTGCTGCTTCAAAACCATAAAACAAAATCACGAAATGAACAATAAAGACCCCCATTAGTTTTTAAAAAGCAATGTTCAATCAACATCACAAAATACACGGTTTGAGAGTCTACAGCTTCACTGAATAAAGGAGAAAGATTAGTAACTGTTTAGGTAACAATTTACCTTGTTTTGAAACAAACAATAGAACCAGCAAAGGTTTTGGATTATCCATTTAACCACTATAAGTATTTCACAAATGTAATCACTCAAATGATGAAAATGTTTAAGAAATTATGAACATTCCCTGTTGACCGTATATCAACAGTGCATCAATATATAGTATGCACTGAACATATAAAGTAATTACTGAATTTTTATTATGTTCTAGATCCATTAAATTCAATGACAGATTTACAGTAGAGAGAGGGAGACAGTCGAGCAAAGGTTCAGTCTTCAATTCCATTTATTTCAAGAAAATAACACAAGCTCAGGGATAGTGTATGTCATAATGATACCATTTGCTAAATAAATGATTTGATTATATTAAGATCATTGTGGAAAAAAAAAAATATTAGGGTAAAATTATAAATGAATTACATTCTCTAAACCTTAGCAATGGGACATCTATTATTTCCATAACAATGTCCAAGAGCCAAATGAAAATGCACTTAACAAAATGATAATACATTCATTGAATATCATGTCACATGACTTGAGATCACTTCATTCCTCCCGATATAATAATAAATTTGAAATATCCTAAGACACATCATATTCATCCTGTGATTTCAAATTGAACCTTCATTATTTTTTAGTGTGACATCATTGCAATGCCGACTGAAACAGCCACAAAGACATGTTGTGATGATATCACTCGACACTATGTCAATATTTATCCCTTACAGCCTCAGGATTAGTGCTTCGTGCTATGATTCCCTTCCACACGATTGAGCACGGCATTAGATTAACCGTTTCATGGCTGATCTGATCTGATCCTCTCTGTCGTTGGGTTGTGGGTGGGTGGGTAGGGGGGTGTGGGCTGAGGCTGCTGGCCCACATACTGGTTAAACCTCTTAAAATGACCCCACTTGACATTAAACCCACAACATATACTGTGCAGAGGCGCTCAGTCCATAAACATCTAAGCTGCAGTTCAGTTTGATTTAAATTCTGGGGTAAAGAGCATCTTTATAAAAACATAATTTTAATACCCCCACTCCACTGCTTTTTAGCAATCTGGACTGTGTGATGAGACCTATGGTGAATCTAGGTCCTTAATTCAAAAATTCTGACCGTAGCTCTCAATTGTTTAATCATTTGATCACTCCATTCGTTTTCACAGATTGTCAATAATTTTTTGTGAAATTCAATAATTCTAGCACCAAGTTAAAAAATAATGTATTTGGATAAAAATTAAGAATGAAAAAGTACAAAAAACAAACAAACATGAAAGGTAGTACAGTTGCTGTATCTTTGGCATGTTCATCATTAGCCACAGTGGATGCTAATGAACATTTATGAACACTTTTGATTATCTAACAATATAAACTAAAAGCATGTTTAATCTAGTTTGAAGATAAAAGCTGTATTAAAAATAATTTGGTATTTTATTGCATCACACACTTTACATGACATTAATTCACATTGCAGTTACCTCCACTGAAGAGGTTATGTTTTCCTCTGCATTTGATTGTTTATCTGTCTGTGTGTTAGTTAGCAGAACAACGCAAAAACTAGTGGAAGGATTACCACGGAAATAAGTGGGAATATGCAATATGGGTCAAGAAGAAAGTATTTACATTTTGGTGCAGATCCAGATAGGAAGGCCGATTCAGGAATTTTTCTTAACTCTCTTTAGCATAGCAAGATTTCAAAATTTTGTTGATGTCTCAGAAAAATTATTAACGATTCTTGATGAAAATAATCAGACATGTTAAAGGGAGTAATATTAATGAGTGTGTGCAATTTGGTGCCGATCCAAATAAAAATCTGGATCTAGTGAATTTAAAGGTGGTTACATAAAGTGACTGATGGGCCTCCTTGGCATTGGTATGCATTCTCTAAAGGCCATTCTCATTTACCAATGTGCATTAGTGGCTAAGATGAAATGTGTTATTTGTGAATATATGTGTTATTTGTGAATATATGTAGACAAACGATGAGTATGGTTACATCTCCAATACAAAATAATTTTTAATCAGGGCCAACAGTTAAAATATAATACATACACTTAACAATAAACAGTTGATTAAACAGATAATAAACATATTTGGCTGAAATGTAATGTAAAGGTTTATACGAGCTAAAATAATCCTGAACTCAGCTCAAATATTCATACTTTTGCATGAAATGAAATTGGACTTTCTTCATGAACAAAGCTTTGTTCTTATATACTTCATATAAAAAAAGACATGCTTGGCATAACATACCTGGTGGTGCAGAACCCAAACAGCCAAGGAGGGATACTGATGAGACTGAAAAGATTACTGATATCATACTGTAGCTTCCACACTGAATCTACACTTTGGAATGCAAAAGCTTAACATACAGATGTGGTTTTTTTATGTGGCACTGTAAATTAATTTATAACTTATAGGTTTCATCAGGCACATATAGACTAGATGAAATCAGCTGCCTTCTCACAGCTGTGCAAAGAAGATAAACAGTTTGGTTTATATATGTTTGGTAACCCATCTGTGAATCAGGCTTCATTACACCACAAAGCAAGAACTAGACTCGTAGAACTGATTCCACCGCTGCTCCACTGTGACACTCACCCAGCTGAATACAGGGCAAAATGTGCTAGTCTGAATAGAGGTGCAGTGATGGCTTTTGGGTTTTGGCTGTGCGTGCCTACATGGAGTTATATCCTTCCTGAATGGTTTTTGTTCAGTTAGGCATCGGGGTTGAGGGGCTGTCCCATCAGACGTTGGCTATGGGCAGAGCGCTCAGCCTCTTCCTCCAACTGGAAGAGAGAATGATGGGATGAAGAATGAATTGATGAGAACACATTGTTTCACTCTGTGAGTGAGTCAGTGAGTGTGATTGTTTTTTCCTTTGACCTACAGTGACTGATCAGGTGGGAGAAGATATCTGTGGACAATTGTATGTGTGTGTTTGACTGTGACCAAGTGTGTGCATGTCTTAATCAAACAGACATTCAGACACACACCACAGATACATCCCTTCAGTATATCTACAGAGACACACCTGCTCTTTGATGTAGCTGTTGCCACAGGGTGCCAGCCCCCTGAGAGCCAGTCCAACAATGAAGCACCAGAGAGACAGTCCAACCTCAACCGCTGACAGGATAGCACACGGAACCCACAATGACAGGGTGGTGTCCTACGAGACAGAAAGTTGTGGAGACATGGAATATAAAGAAATAAAGTAACACTACAAGGTTGAGCACTTGCTTCAAAAGTTGCGACTTTAACTATAAAAAACATTAATCATTAACTTTCACTCTCTTTTTATAGCATCAAATAAATAATTAATACCATACTTACCGGAAAAATGAACACAAACAAACATCAGTATAATAAGAACTACCTAAATTACAGAAACCATCTTTGAGAAAAATGTATTTGCGATCGAAACCCTTTGACATTACATTGGGGGAGCAGTCATGTCCATCTTTATAAACAGTCTATGGTAAAAAAAAAAAACTAAGGTGAAGGAAGCAGAAGGATAGAGTAGAGCTTTTTAAATAGAGGCAATTGTAAAAGGAAAGTTTACACTCACATAAATTCGTGTTGTATCGAAAGGGCACTGGGCACTGACTGGTGACCGAGCGTTGATGGGCACCTGTGTGTCGTTGCACCCCAGCATCAAACCTTGACCACTCTGGGCAACAGTGATACCAATAGCAAGGAGGAGACCTGTGCAGCACGCCACTGAGAGCAGGGCGTTCAGGAATGACACAATCAGAAGTCCTATTTGCTGGAGACACAGAGACAACATCACATATACAGAGAAAAGGAGGTTAGACGGATGAGTGACGGAAGTGACCAGACCAGTTGTTGAGAAAAAATCTAATTCTTACCAGCTTTAACACGTGGATGTTTCTTGACACCACAATGGCAATAATTCCACTGGCAATGCTCTGTAATTTGAAATGACAACATGAAGTTGGCGTGTATTTTAAAGAAACATGACATCATTATCATCAACAACAACCGGCAGTATATCTGACACCTCAGTGTAATGAAGTCTGCCCTAAAGCGACAAGTGACTGGTTTGAAAAACCAGCTCCTTATGAATGGGCAAGTTTAGTCTTGTGCTGACAAAGATTCACAGCTCTTTAACAGAGCTAAAGGAGCAAATGATCTGTAATAGCTGAGTTTACACTTGTAGCTCTGAGAGTCACTGACATGAATGAGGACTGAACATCAGTTTATTCATGAAACATCCATTTCACAGTCAAACATGGACAAAATTGCTTGTCTTTTTAAAGTTCTATAAACCTGACGTTCCTCAGTTTCTTCACCTAATCTGCTCAGATGACTTGGTAGGAACATTATCCACTCACCAGCAGGCCAGAGGTGACAGAGATGATGTTGGCGACAGTGTATTCAGTGGTGATATGCTGACTGGGTCTGGAAATGTGGCGGAGGACATTGCCATGGACAATAGCTCCGAGGATGAAGTTAATATGGCCGACCAGGATGAGAGTTAATCCTTTCTTCATCAGCCTCCTTGGCCCTTTGTCCTTATCTGGAAGACAGACGTACACCACAAGATACTATTAATACAGTTCATAGCAAGATGGCGTGACAGCTTGGAACAGGAAGTATGGAGGAGTTTAATAAACTGCGCCTACATAGCCAATATTTAACACAAAGCAAAACTATTTCTGTTTGCCCAAGACCACTCATTCATTCTGTGTTGTGGCCCAACTGATACAGGATTAGTTTAAAAAGTCGGATAAAGATTCTTTTGGATATAAACAATCTTGATGTCAATATAAAAAAAATAATTTGACTAAGACACACACTAAGCTGATCATTTTACAAGTAAATACATTTACTAGTCAGTATCCTGTTGAGGAAAACCTGCAATATGAACATTATTTCTAAAGTACCTCAAATCAAACTTGAGATGTATACATAACAAATTGTCGTTAATTGTTGGGTGACATGTACACTGATAGCAAAGTATCTACAACAAATTAGGAGCTATTTCATCCATCTAGCTTTAGACTGTGTTGTAGTGTATATTAGAAGATAAATCTCATCGGGTAATATATTTATTCCTTTTTTGAAGAACTTTGTTTCCAGTATACGTTTCATTTGGCGTAGTAAACGTTTGATATGCAGATTTAAGTTGCGGACATACACGAGTAACAGATTCATTTACATACAGAAGCTTCTCTGACTCTGTTCATCTCTCATCGCTGTTATTCACAGAGATGAGAGGAGGTAGAGTCGATATTATCCATCTGTGAGTTACCAGCTCTTATACAGGTCTCACATTCAAAGTGTTAAAAGCGAAACGATGTGAGCCCACCTGCAGGCCTGAGGTCAGATAAACCCACGGAGGGAGAAACACGGAGCTGAGACATTACAGATCGACAGCGAGGAGGAGGAGCACAGGTAACCAAACACTCACCAAACGTGCACATCTCTCTGCTGCGCCACATATTTTCTTTGAATCAAAGCAATATCTGCCAATTCCGTTCAACTCCGGCGACACACAAACACTCCACGGACTGTGTCCACTTCCTGTATGACGTCAGCGAACTCACCTGTGAATCACCTGCAGCTCGCTGGACGCTGAGGGGCGCAACAGTTCACACCTACTGTCACAAAACCGTAGAACAGAATCTCAGTAGAATAACACAGTCGAGCACTTTACACATTTATTTGAAAGTGTCACACTTTGCAGGATGCAAGTCTCAGAAAAGACGTACATTTACTCACATCCGTGTCAAATACAAAATATTACAACATCCAAATAAAACCAAAAGCTCAAACCCTGGAGTAACAGGCTTAAGCTGCCCATCCCATACCAACGATAATTTAATTAACAGTTTCAGCAGCACCAATCATTTTGGTGGAAAAGATGGTACAGAGAGAGAAAGAGACGGAGCCAAGACAGTCAGAGTAAAGCTGCTCAGGTCACATTGGTTGGTTTTCACCACTTCTCTACACCAGGAGTGGTGCATTTACATTCTACTGGCTAGTTTTAGGACATATCTTTGGGATTTACAATCTTAGCAGTTCAAACACAGGAGAACAGAGTAAACAATGCATTGAGCATGGACTAGACATATGTGCAGGAAAAAGAAAAAGCAGATTGAAGCACAAAGATACCTGAATACATACAAAAAGAACACTTCAGAAATACATGAGTGGAGGTCATTGGATTAATATTTCAGTGATTTCACTGTATATATATATATCAAAATCCAGCATAAGAGGAAAGCTCTGTTTGAAAGCTCGTACGGAGGTTTTCAGTTAAGCAGGGAGAGGGAGAGGACATTTTAAAATGTCACTAAAGGAAAATATCAGGACAAGAGACATAACTGTATGAAATAATATCTGAACAGTTGCTTTTCTACACATATTCAGAACACTAGATTTTCTTTACATTCTTACTGCCTGTTACAGATGTGGAACTGTGTGAGCATTCAGACACAGTAGTACCAGTAGTGCACAAAGAGTTCTGAGCCAAAATGTCAGAAATAGGCATCAGAAAACTCCTTGATCTAAACAAGGTCTGTATTATGCAAAATGGTGTATTAAAGTTTCAGAGCACTTGTGAAGGATGATGTAAATCCACTATATCCCACTTGTATCTACTGCTCTGTTATGAAACAAGACAAGTTGTGTATGGGCTCAAAAAACAATGTAGTTTCCATGTGATACCACATAAAAAAATGGGAACATGTAAAGAAAAATATGATATACAGTATCTGTAACATGAATAAAACATGACATTATCACAGAGATGTAACAGGAAAGGGCCAGGTTCTCTCTCTACAGCATATGGCAGCCAAGTTCCCTACACACGTCACATGTGAATGAGTTTTAGGCAGAGTAACATGTGTGAACCCAAAAAGCAGCAAACGGTAAAACAGTCAATAAAAGAATAATAAGAGTAAAAACCAATAAAGAAAAGAGAACTTTAAGGCATCTGTGTAGGCCACCCACATTAAGGCAAACAGTGGAGCGCAATAAGAGAAACAAAGACACCAACGGAAATTCAGTAACACTGAGTTCACAGTACCTCACAGTAACCATCTTCCAGAGCGAGCTGGCAAGACGCCTTGCCAGAATGTGGTATGCAGCAATGCACATACATCTTGTTCTGTATCAAAGGCCTTTTAAAAATATTCATCCCAGGTATTTATCTATGAAAAAAATAGCAACGGTTATTTCCAGCTTTGCAATCCAGTTTCTAAACTATTCTATACATTTAATTTGATAGGTGATAGTTTGGTCCAACACGTCACAAAAGCCAAAGAGCTGGGAATGCTATGTTGTACGAGGTAATAAAAAAGAGCCAAGTGAGAGGGGCACGAGAGAATGGATGAACAGAAATGATTGGCTTAATCTGTACATTTTCTTTGGATAGAATGTGTCTCTGTATTTCTAGGGGAGTCAGTTTTGCTGCTGGTCAAAACGTGAGGTCCAACTATTAAAATGTAGTAAACCAGTTGAGTGGTGTGATAGTATGTGGTGTGACTCCAGGGAAGGCCTCAATCAGTTATGATGATGTTTTAGACCAGACAGACCAGACAATACACAATCTATTACAAAATAAACACCTCTCACTAAAATGTAACTGTGTGCTTAATAAACTATTGGATTTCATTGTAAAGCTGGAAGTTATCTAGACAGTTATGTTGTGATCAAGTGTGTTGCAGCCTTATTGAGGTTTACCTTTTAAATAAACTTAACAGCAAAGATCAGAGTTAGCTCATTCAAAAGAATCCAATCTATAGAGGAGTGTTTCAAGGGACCTGGGGGGCCACAGTGAAAAGGGACCTGGGGGCCTTATACTGAATCAAACCGATCCTCACAAAATTGTACAAAATTGTCATAATTGTGGACTAATAAAATCAGCTGTTGTCAAGGGCCGCTCTCAGTTCATGGGCCCCAGGCAATTGCCTGCTTTATAGACCTTGTTTCAACACCCCTGCATCCATTTATATAGAGCAGTGGTTCTCAACTGGTCTGGCTTCGGGACCCACCATCATCCCTTAATGAGAAGCCGCGACCCAAATGGAGGAAAATTTTCAACTTCTCAAATTTATTTAATAAAAAGATGGTGCAGTTTGAACCTGAGATAGTACAGAATATCACAGTATGCCAACACAAAAAAAAAATTCATGATAAACCAAAACGACCAGCAGGTGGCGATGCTAGAGAGGGAAATATTCCCTTTTACACTCAATTAGCTGCATTTTAATTAAAAACCAAAAAGTGCATCTTAAGGACACAAGGTAAAACAACATACATAACAATACAGCGCACAAAAAAAACCCACCAAAAAAACCAATATGGTGACTGAGTTGAATATTCAAAAACAAAGTGTGTAACAGGGTTGAAAGATTGTACTTAGAAGGAAACATGGTTGAGGAAACCCTTGCTAGTGAAGAGCTTGACTGCAACTTTCTTCTAGCAGACAGGCTATTTTGTTTTGGTCCAACTGTGAGAAGGAGAAAGAAAGAGAATCAATATTTCTAACAATTCAGGATGTTAGATAAATAAACAGAACTGCTGGATACTGGAGTTATTATGCTGTGTGTGGGTCTACATGCATATACTCCCACCCACAGATAGATGAAGAGACGACACACATGAGAGTGGGGTTGGGTGTATACTTAATTGAGTGGGCACCAGAGCACTTACTATATGAAACAGTTAATGTGCATAAGGGGAAGGTGTGATGATGGGGTATGAGGACACCTTTTAAAATCACATGGATTTGAAAACACTTTACAGAAATAGCCAGCTACCACCCACCTCACTGATAAAGCACAGCTGCACCAACTCTTCAGCCAGCTCATGACCAGATTCATCTGAAACACACACAAGTGTAGTTAGTCACCAATTCATGGACATGTAACAGACCGACATAACAGTATCTCTGATGGAGTTGTGCAAATACTATAAACACTCACACAAAAATACGAGGTCAGACTGAGGCACATTCAGAAAAATATGCACCAGCTGCTGCTTTTAAATCCAAATCCCACCTTAAACACATTAGCAACCACCAAACATCTGATCCTGCTGTTGCATCATCTGTGAGCCCACTGTGTTGTTTCAGAACATCCTTTTTTAATTCACTTCTGTGGGTATTTAACAGGGATTTTATTAAGTGACATTAATTACAGTTGAAACAACAAAATGGGACTCACCTGACAGGAAAAATAAAAAGCCAACCCTAACCCCAGACAGCATGGTCTCTTTCGGGCACGAGACGTTAATATGTTTTAGTTTTTTAAATATTACTCTTTATTCAAAGCTTAATAACTAAATGGACTGATCCTCCTCTACAACTTGTCCACAACTTTCTGACTGGGCTAACATTTTACCTTTTCAAATTTTCATTCTAGCCTTTAATGTTTGTCCCCAAAATCTGAATTAACTCCCGACTCATTGAACGTTTTTCTACTTTAACAGTTTAAACAAAAAATCTGCATTCCAGGTAGGACAACTTTTCAACAGCTATGCAGGAACAATATATCTTGGGAAAAGCAGATTAAGATTCCAGCAATGTCAGTAATCCATGTTGTAAAGCAGCTGCTCAAGTTTTTGTGATAAAAATATCCCCTCCTCTACTGTGCCGTTTTTGTAATAAATGGATATTATTTAACAAAAGTGTTGTATTATGATTACTTTAGTTGCCGCCCCTATTGGGACTTTCTCTCCTGTGAGCAGAGGACTGGTCAGGGTCGACTGATTTTTAATAACCAAGCTGTCAATTTACAACTGGACCAGGAATGTGGGTGGAACAAGACAAACAAGTGGAGGAGATGGAGCATCCAACAACGTTGACATTAACAAAAGAAAAACACCAGCAGCCCACAGCTGCATGGCTGGAGCTGTGGGAGAGGCTTCCCTGCTGATTCATGTTTTGTGGTTTGATATAAAATCATACAACAAAGAGTTTAGTTTTGAGAATAAAAACAAGTTTCAATCGTGAATTCTCTGAAATAAGTTGTTGGAGAGACAAGCAGAGGCCAAATGGGTGAAATCTAAGTGGCTTGGTTAGCTAGTGACCCAGCACTGACTGACTTTGGACTTTGTCTTGTTGATAAGGAAACCTTTGGAAAGATTATCCCCTGATATCAGCAGGAGCGACTGTTAACAAAGGAACAGGTAGTGTCTGTGAGACTGACTAGGTGCAGTGGTGTACATGGATGTGAATGTACAGTATTTGTGCCAGTGGTATTAGATGGTAGTCTGTGGAGAAATGGAGGAAGAGCAGAAAAGAACAAGTCCATTGAAAGTGTGTTAGTGTGTGTGAGAGAGAGAGAGAGAGATAGGGAGATGAGAAACTGGGAAGAGATGGACAGATCATGACATAGGAGGTGACAGCTGTCAGCCTCAGCCTTTCACAGGCCCAGCATTCCCCACATGCCTGCAAAGTTATACATGCCTACCATACCTGCGTATACATGTGCACATTGGACCATACTGCCAACATTATTCTGACCAGGGAAACAGTTGCGCTGTGTGTTATTTTCTCTTTTGCCTTCCTTGTCATATGTGTCACCAATAAAAATACTGAAATATTGGGATAAAATGCAAAGTTTTACAAAAAAACATTTACAACAGAGTCTAAGGTTTTTACGGTTATTAAGAAACGATTTGAGGATGCAATCCGAATAAACTTTCCAAAATAGCAAGGTTTTTATGACACGCAAGCGACAGTCTCCCTGCTTTAAATAGTCTTGCATGTTACTGTATATTGTGATGCCATGCAGGTTTCAAGCTCTCTCTGGAATCTCACTCTCACTTTCCTGCATGCCTCTGTCGACACACATGGAGAGGAAGTGCACAATAAAACCACCACGTGTGGTCAAATCTGAGAGAAGATTGGACTTGCCTACACAGTAATTCATACAGAAATAATCATATCAAATCTCATAAATTGATGTCATCATCATTAAAACCAAATTGTAAAACTAAACTGTCCAGATGGACAAAATGACTATACTCAATAAAAACATGTTTTCACTTGGATAAAAAACACACGCACAAACGTGCCAAAAACATGTTATTGCCTCACCTGACCGATAAAGCAAGTACTGAATGCTTTTGGGTCTAGGATTTTTTACACAACATGGAGGCGTTTTTATTTCAGACAAAAGTAGAGCCTGACTGATATGGATTTTGTGGGCAGATGCCGATACCAATATGGGGAAGTAAAACATCCCAATACACTAAAAGGTATGTTTAAGCTCATTGAGTATGTGCCAGTGTGTGATTCAGAAGAGTTGTTCTTACTGGGTAACATGTCACAGCTTAGATGTCTGTTCAGTTCATCATCCAGTTTCAGCAGCAATGTTAGCTAAAGGAGGAGAGACAACAACAGAGAAAATGGTTTGAATGCACAGGAAATGACAAATAGCTAGTTTATCACCATGGTTGGTCAAATTCAGAGATGCTTCATGACTTTGATTGAAGGACCAGTGTATAGGATTTAGTGGCATCTAGCTGTGAGGTTGTAGATTGCAACCAACTGAATACCCCTCATTGTTCTCTTTCCTAGTGTGTAGGAGTAGCTACAGTGGCCTACAGGTAACATGACAACAAGAATGTTATTTTATTATAATATTTATTCTACTATAATCATCAATATTATTTTAAGTCAATAGATCCCACCTTATCCTCTAAATCAGTCCTTTTAAAATAAATCATCAACTTGTGAATGTTATGACTCACATGAAACTTTGCACCCTCCTCCACAGGTTCAGCATTACACTGCATCTGAATGACCTGCGGAAAAGTAGGGAAAGTATTGGTCTTGAAGTAAATTCTTCACACAAATATGCAATATATACCTTGATTCAGTGAAAATTGAGAAGCATGAGCCTCAAGATGATCACTTATTAATTGTCACCATTGTGACAGCATCTTCTTTATTCAGCAGTATAATCTGTCATACACACCCGTCGTGTCTCGAGCTCTGCAGGTTCAGGGGTTGGGGATTTGACCAAGGGGACGACGACAGGAGATTGAACCGTCTCCTGTTGAGGCTTCTGAGGACAGGGCAGCCCGAACGCCGTCATTGGATAGATACCATTCCTGACCCAGGGAGAGATGGAAAGACAAAGACAGGGAGATTTGGAGAAAATATGAAGGGGAGAGAAATTGAAAAATATATTAGTTTTATAAAGTTATGGTAAAGAAAAATGAAGGATATAAATGAGAAGATGGAAAGATGAAAGAAGATAAAGACATTTAGAAAATGAATCCATTGCCAATCTAAAACACTAAATCTTCAACTACAATGTTTATCTCTTAAAATTGCATACATCAAGGTATCTAGGACTAATGCAAGACTTTAGCACCGTAGCACGCCCTGAAAGAACATTTCATTGAGAGGTACAGAGATAATCACATAGCCCACTGCTGCCCCCATGTGGCCTGAGAGTATAATATCCTTGGGGCTTTATTAAATTAGATTCACATTTTCACATGATGCACACTGAGCTTGCAACACTGATGTGCTTCTTACCTGACATCCTCCAGGAATTTATCAAGTTCTAAAGCAGGAAACTGTGAAAGCCTATGGGAAAAAATAAAAATCCCACTTGATAATTTTGTTTGAGATAGAACCACAAAATCCAAAGTGTGATATAATTCTTACAAATTCAGTAAATCGTTTAGGAATATATTAGATAATACAACATATATAAGTCTAGAGCAATAAAATGCACAACAATCAACATGGGTAAGATTTTTATATTATTAATTACTGGAAGAATAAACATTGACTACTGTTAAATCATCAGTTTCTGGCCCTTACTTGAGCTGAACACCCTCTTTAATCTCAGCAATGACCAGGTTGGGGTCCAGGTTCTTGGTTATCTCCTCTAGGGCATTTTCAGGTATCGTGTCTAAATATTTAGAAATTATTAAAGAAAAATTGAATAAAATGAGACACACTGGACAAAAACACATTACTCAAACTATGTGTGTGTGTGTGTGTGTGTGTGTGTGTGTGTGTGTGTGTGTGTGTGTGTGTGTGTGTGTGTGTGTGTGTGTGTGTGTGTGTGTGTGAGACTAACGTTGGTGGCTGACAATACAATGTGCAGCCAGCAGTTTTAGCTGAGGTACTTCAAACAGAGCCTGGTTAAACAGCAGCTCTCTGGCTGTAGGTCTTGTAATAGGATCACACTCGAGGCACTTCTGGATTAACTCCTGCAAAAACAAACAAACATAAGAAACCATAAGAAAAACTTGTTTAAATGTTCTTTTAAGATTCTCATGAACACGTACTACTCTCTGTATCTTACCCTCTGCAGTGGGTCCTCCAGTAACTGTATGGCATTGTTTACGGCCTCCTGAGAAACATTATAGGACTCTCCATTCCCCTGGATCTCCAGGAGCGCCATCTGCAACACAGCAAAACACACACATTGACATATTGCTTTGGTGCAGGGCTCAAGCCATTCATTCATGTATCATGGGTCCAATCTCACCTCTAATGCACACATGCCGAATGAGTAAATGTCTACTGCAGTAGTGACATCCTCAACAGCTACAATGAGAGAAAACATAACATGGAAACAATCATTACAGAAATCATTTCAGAAATTTGTCCTTATTCAAGACTTAGAACTAAACCAAACTTTTTTCATTTATTCTTTGAGAAGATCATTTTTTATTTGAGACAATTTGAAGAATTTCCGGAAAAGAATATAATGAATGTCACAAGTTGTATTAAGAAGTTTGACATGAGTTTTTCCAGTAAAAAATCGTAATATTGCTCAAACTATTCATATAACTATTTTTAATGTATGGCACTTTTGTAAAATATTTGAAAAGATACCCTGTCCTCGTTCTATTACATTTTCTTAACATGATATATTTTGTGAGAATCTATATCATTTTAATGGCTGAAAGTACCATATCCTAAAAACCCTAAGTTGAGGGATATTGTCCAATACATCTGTGTCATTCAGTTCACTCTGGAGCTCATAGAACTTAAATATCAGCAACCATAGAAATATCTACCTCCATATTCTGGAGCAAAGAAGTGCATGTTCTTCTGTTCCTCTTGACAAGTCTTCACATGGCTGTTAATAGTGTCCGGAGCAACTGTAGATGAGACAAGGGACAATACAGAGGATGATGTAGAAGCAGGATGGTGAACATTAAGAGAAACGAGTGTGATGCAGCAAGAAGTAATACACAGACCGGGGAAGGAGTAAAAGAAAGAATGTGAGAGGGAGGACCAAGAGTCGTGATAAATAATTCTACGTTTAGGAGCGATAGACTGGAGAATGTGAGATGGGATGGGGTCAAGGGGGCAGGTGGTCGGGCGGGCGGAGGTTACCAAGGTAAGAACTTGATTGGGAGACAGGGGGGTGAAAGAGGAAAGCGAAGGGGATGAAGATGAAGTTGATGGAAATGTAGTTATAGAAGGAGGATTAGAAAATGAGGAGCATATGTCATCTATCTTTTTTGTAAAGTAGTTGACAAAGTGGCTTGGTAGAAGGGAGGAAGGAGGAGGGGGACTGGGGGGGTCAAGGAGGTTGGAAAAGATGGAGAAGAGTTTTTTGGGGTTAGAAAATGAGGATTGAATTGTAGTTTGGTAAAAAAGTGCTTTTGGCTGTGGAAATAGAGGCAGAGAAAGAGGAGAGAAGAGACTGATAAGTGAGCAGGTCGTCCAGGTGTTTAGATTTTCGCCATTTCCTTTCTGATGCTCGCATAGTGGCTCTGTCGGCACGCACCGAGTCAGACAACCACGGAGCTGGGGAGGACTTGCGGGCCTGTCGTGACGTAAGAGGACAGAGAGAGTCAAGAGAGGAGGACAAAGTAGAAAGGAGAATGTCTGTGGCAGAGTTAAGATGCATGAGTGAGAAAAAGTCAGTGGACGGGAGGGCTGATAAAACAGAGGAGGCTAGAGAGGCGGGAGAGAGGGAACGAATGTTGCGACGGACAGGTACAGAGTTAGTTGATGTGGTAGGGTTGTCAGTTTGAGATAGTGGGAGAGAGTAAGAGATAAAGAAGTGGTCAGAGACATGAAGTGGGGTTACAGTGAGTGCAAACTCCTTAAAGTAACTATCTTTAACCATTTCAATCCTACTCTGTAACACCGTTCCTCACCTCCAGCAGTTTGAAGTTCTTCCTCTCCGAGATCATGACTTCATTCCAAACTACCTCCACACCCTCCTCTGTGTCCATAGCCAAGTACGCAGCATCTATCCCGGGTACGTTGCTCTGATTCACCTACGTTTAACGGGAACAGAAAAGTGGCTCATGAGATCATACTTTTAATGCTAGATGATGGGACAGTTTTTAATCACACTGATGTGGGTTGAACTTTGGTTTGGTTTAAATCCCAGTTGGGCCATGGTCCTTTCTGTGTGGGGTTTCTCCTGCGGTTTACTCTGGGTACTCGTGCAGATTGGGGTTGGGTTAATTGGAGACTGTTTGTGAGAGCTTGCTTGTGTGAATGGGACTGACGGTCTGCCTCTGTCTGTTGGCCCCTGAACAGAAGAAGCCTTTTGGATGAGAGCTGAAACCTCTTCAAGAAACACAAGCAGGCCCAGTTGCCTATGTTCACTTGCAAAACTACTGAACATGAGCCCTTGTTGTGCTGCTATTCACTATTTAACTCTTTGTTGTGTTGTATCTATTTGCTGAATGTGTATGTCTCCTGTTCTCTGGCCCTCCTCAAAAAAATAATGAAAATGTCAATGAGACCACACAATTAAGTATAGATCAAATCAAAATGACACCAGTGAATATACATACTCAAGAGTCAAATTGAACTTTGACTGAGACAGAGAGTGTGACGTGTCTCAGGACAACTTCTTGAACATATAATACTCTGTCATTCATTTTCAGCTGATCCTGTGACAGCTCAGCTTCCTGCTCCCCTCTCACCTCCTCTCTGCGTTTCTGCCAGCGGCCACAGGGACTTTCCTCCAAGATGTCTGACTCGTCCTCACTCTCATCCTCATCCTCGGTCGCCGGGGGGGCAGGAGAGTGAGAGTGTATGGCGGCCACGGGCGGAGACACGGATGCTCCACCGGGTACCTGCAGCGTGTTCGTGGACACGTGTCCCTGTGTGACCTGTGCCTGGTGGCTCTCAGCAGCTGGAGCCTCTTTACTCTCCGTCTCCAGCATCATGGCTCAACTAGCGCCTCTCCTTCGGGGCGCAACAGTTCACACCCACTGTGAGCTCATGTGTTTTCACATCACTGTCACAAAACCGTAGAACAGAATCTCAGTAGAATAACACAGTCGAGCACTTTACACATTTATTTGAAAGTGTCACACTTTGCAGGATGCAAGTCTCAGAAAAGACGTACATTTACTCACATCCGTGTCAAATACAAAATATTACAACATCCAAATAAAACCAAAAGCTCAAACCCTGGAGTAACAGGCTTAAGCTGCCCATCCCATACCAACGATAATTTAATTAACAGTTTCAGCAGCACCAATCATTTTGGTGGAAAAGATGGTACATAGAGAGAAAGAGACGGAGCCAAGACAGTCAGAGTAAAGCTGCTCAGGTCACATTGGTTGGTTTTCACCACTTCTCTACACCAGGAGTGGTGCATTTACATTCTACTGGCTAGTTTTAGGACATATCTTTGGGATTTACAATCTTAGCAGTTCAAACACAGGAGAACAGAGTAAACAATGCATTGAGCATGGACTAGACATATGTGCAGGAAAAAGAAAAAGCAGATTGAAGCACAAAGATACCTGAATACATACAAAAAAGAACACTTCAGAAATACATGAGTGGAGGTCATTGGATTAATATTTCAGTGATTTCACTGTATATATATATATATCAAAATCCAGCATAAGAGGAAAGCTCTGTTTGAAAGCTCGTACGGAGGTTTTCAGTTAAGCAGGGAGAGGACATTTTAAAATGTCACTAAAGGAAAATATCAGGACAAGAGACGTAACTGTATGAAATAATATCTGAACAGTTGCTTTTCTACACATATTCAGAACACTAGATTTTCTTTACATTCTTACTGCCTGTTACAGATGTGGAACTGTGTGAGCATTCAGACACAGTAGTACCAGTAGTGCACAAAGAGTTCTGAGCCAAAATGTCAGAAATAGGCATCAGAAAACTCCTTGATCTAAACAAGGTCTGTATTATGCAAAATGGTGTATTAAAGTTTCAGAGCACTTTGTGAAGGATGATGTAAATCCACTATATCCCACTTGTATCTAATGGTCTGTTATGAAACAAGACAAGTTGTGTATGGGCTCAAAAAACAATGTAGTTTCCATGTGATACCACATAAAAAAATGGGAACATGTAAAGAAAAATATGATATACAGTATCTGTAACATGAATAAAACATGACATTATCACAGAGATGTAACAGGAAAGGGCCAGGTTCTCTCTCTACAGCATATGGCAGCCAAGTTCACTACACACGTCACATGTGAATGAGTTTTAGGCAGAGTAACATGTGTGAACCCAAAAAGCAGCAAACGGTAAAACAGTCAATAAAAGAATAATAAGAGTAAAAACCAATAAAGAAAAGAGAACTTTAAGGCATCTGTGTAGGCCACCCACATTAAGGCAAACAGTGGAGCGCAATAAGAGAAACAAAGACACCAACGGAAATTCAGTAACACTGAGTTCACAGTACCTCACAGTAACCATCTTCCAGAGCGAGCTGGCAAGACGCCTTGCCAGAATGTGGTATGCAGCAATGCACATACATTTTGTTCTGTATCAAAGGCCTTTTAAAAATATTCACCCCAGGTATTTATCTATTAAAAAATAGCAATGGTTATTTCCAGCTTTGCAATCCAGTTTCTAAACTATTCTATACATTTAATTTGATAGGTGATAGTTTGGTCCAACACGTCACAAAAGCCAAAGAGCTGGGAATGCTATGTTGTACGAGGTAATAACAAAGAGCCAAGTGAGAATGGATGAACAGAAATGATTGGCTTAATCTGTAAATTTTCTTTGGATAGAATGTGTCTCTGTATTTCTAGGGGAGTCAGTTTTGCTGCTGGTCAAAACGTGAGGTCCAACTATTAAAATGTAGTAAACCAGTTGAGTGGTGTGTTAGTATGTGGTGTGACTCCAGGGAAGGCCTCAATCAGTTATGATGTTTTACACCAGACAGACCAGACAATACAATCTATTACAAAATAAACACCTCTCACTAAAATGCAACTGTGTGCTTAATAAACTATTGGATTTCATTGTAAAGCTGTAATCTAGACAGTTATGTTATGATCAAGTGTGTTGCAGCCTTATTGAGGTTTACCTTTTAAATAAACTTAACAGCAAAGATCAGAGTTAGCTCCTTCAAAAGAATCCAATCTATGGAGGAGTGTTTCAAGGGACCTGGGGGGCCACAGTGAAAAGGGACCTGGGGGCCTTATACTGAATCAAACCGATCCTCACAAAATCGTACAAAATTGTCATAATTGTGGACTAATAAAATCAGCTGTTGTCAAGGGCCGCTCTCAGTTCATGGGCCCCAGGCAATTGCCTGCTTTATAGACCCTGTTTCAACACCCCTGCATCCATTTATATAGAGTATATATACTTACAGAATATGTGAAATCTCTCTCAGTGGCTTTGGAGTAAAACTGGCTTTACAGGAAAGGGTGAAAGGTTAAGTGTGGTTTTAGGAAGCATTAATCCCCTATTCCAAGGAAAAACCCTAGAGTTTTTGGTCACATTGCAAACTCCAGCTCAGTATACAAGACAGCGCAAAAAAAAAAAAACACACCAAAAAAAACAATATGGTGACTGAGTTGAGTATTCAAAAACAAAGTTTGTAACAGGGTTGAAAGATTGTACTTAGAAGTAAACATGGTTGAGGAAACCTTTGCTAGTGAAGAGCTTGACTGCAACTTTCTTCTAGCAGACAGGCTATTTTGTTTTGGTCCAACTGTGAGAAGGAGAAAGAAAGAGAATCAATATTTCTAACAATTCAGGATGTTAGATAAATAAACAGAACTGCTGGATACTGGAGTTATATGCTGACATTACAGTTAAGAGGGTGGAGTCATTATGATGTGGGTCTACATGCATATACTCCCACCCACAGATAGATGAAGAGACGACACACATGAGAGTGGGGTTGGGTGTATACTTAATTGAGTGGGCACCAGAGCACTTACTATATGAAACAGTTAATGTGCATAAGGGGAAGGTGTGATGATGGGGTATGAGGACACCTTTTAAAATCACATGGATTTGAAAACACTTTACAGAAATAGCCAGCTACCACCCACCTCACTGATAAAGCACAGCTGCACCAACTCTTCAGCCAGCTCATGACCAGATTCATCTGAAACACACACAAGTGTAGTTAGTCACCAATTCATGGACATGTAACAGACCGACATAACAGTATCTCTGATGGAGTTGTGCAAATACTATAAACACTCACACAAAAATACGAGGTCAGACTGAGGCACATTCAGAAAAATATGCACCAGCTGCTGCTTTTAAATCCAAATCCCACCTTAAACACATTAGCAACCACCAAACATCTGATCCTGCTGTTGCATCATCTGTGAGCCCACTGTGTTGTTTCAGAACATCCTTTTTTAATTCACTTCTGTGGGTATTTAACAGGGATTTTATTAAGTGACATTAATTACAGTTGAAACAACAAAATGGGACTCACCTGACAGGAAAAATAAAAAGCCAACCCTAACCCCAGACAGCATGGTCTCTTTCGGGCACGAGACGTTAATATGTTTTAGTTTTTTAAATATTACTCTTTATTCAAAGCTTAATAACTAAATGGACTGATCCTCCTCTACAACTTGTCCACAACTTTATGACTGGGCTAACATTTTACCTTTTCAAATTTTCATTTTAGCCTTTAATGTTTGTCCCCAAAATCTGAATTAACTCCCGACTCATTGAATGTTTTTCTACTTTAACAGTTTAAACAAAAAATCTGCATTCCAGGTAGGACAACTTTTCAACAGCTATGCAGGAACAATATATCTTGGGAAAAGCAGATTAAGATTCCAGCAATGTCAGTAATCCATGTTGTAAAGCAGCTGCTCAAATTTTTGTGATAAAAATATCCCCTCCTCTACTGTGCCGTTTTTGTAATAAATGGATATTATTTATTTAACATTTTTAAAAGTGTTGTATTATGATTACTTTAGTTGCCGCCCCTATTGGGACTTTCTCTCCTGTGAGCAGAGGACTGGTCAGGGTCGACTGATTTTTAATAACCAAGCTGTCAATTTACAACTGGACCAGGAATGTGGGTGGAACAAGACAAACAAGTGGAGGAGATGGAGCATCCAACAACGTTGACATTAACACAAGAAAAACACCAGCAGCCCACAGCTGCATGGCTGGAGCTGTGGGAGAGGCTTCCCTGCTGATTCATGTTTTGTGGTTTGATATAAAATCATACAACAAAGAGTTTAGTTTTGAGAATAAAACAAGTTTCAATCGTGAATTCTCTGAAATAAGTTGTTGGAGAGACAAGCAGAGGCCAAATGGGTGAAATCTAAGTGGCTTGGTTAGCTAGTGACCCAGCACTGACTGACTTTGTCTTGTTGATAAGGAAACCTTAAGAGTATCCCCTGATATCAGCAGGATATTAACAAAGGAACAGGTAGTGTCTGTGAGACTGACTAGGTGCAGTGGTGTACATGGATGTGAATGTACAGTATTTGTGCCAGTGGTATTAGATGGTAGTGTGTGGAGAAATGGAGGAAGAGCAGAAAAGAACAAGTCCATTGAAAGTGTGTTAGTGTGTGTGAGAGAGAGAGAGAGATAGGGAGATGAGAAACTGGGAAGAGATGGACAGATCATGACATAGGAGGTGACAGCTGTCAGCTGCAGCCTTTCACAGGCCCAGCATTCCCCACACGCCTGCAAAGTTATACATGCCTACCATACCTGCGTATACATGTGCACATTGGATCATACTGCCAACATTATTCTGACCAGGGCAACAGTTGCGCTGTGTGTTATTTTCTCTTTTGCCTTCCTTGTCATACGTGTCACCAATAAAAATACTGAAATATTGGTGTAAAATGCAAAGTTTTACAAAAAACATTTACAACAGAGTCTAAGGTTTTTACGGTTATTAAGAAACGATTTGAGGATGCAATCCGAATAAACTTTCCAAAATAGCAAGGTTTTTATGACACGCAAGCGACAGTCTCCCTGCTTTAAATAGTCTTGCATGTTACTGTATATTGTGATGCCATGCAGGTTTCAAGCTCTCTCTGGAATCTCACTCTCACTTTCCTGCATGCCTCTGTCGACACACATGGAGAGGAAGTGCACAATAAAACCACCGCGTGTGGTAAAATCTGAGAGAAGATTGGACTTGCTACACAGTAATTCATACAGAAATAATCATATCAAATCTCATAAATTGATGTCATCATCATTAAAACCAAACTGTCCAGATGGACAAAATGACTATACTCAATAAAAACATGTTTTCACTTGGATAAAAAACACACGCACAAACGTGCCAAAAACATGTTATTGCCTCACCTGACCGATAAAGCAAGTACTGAATGCTTTTGGGTCTAGGATTTTTTACACAACATGGAGGCGTTTTTATTTCAGACAAAAGTAGAGCCTGACTGATATGGATTTTGTGGGCAGATGCCGATACCAATAGGGGGAAGTAAAACATCCCAATACACTAAAGGGTATGTTTAAGCTCATTGAGTATGTGCCAGTGTGTGATTCAGAAGAGTTGTTCTTACTGGGTAACATGTCACAGCTTAGATGTCTGTTCAGTTTATCATCCAGTTTCAGCAGCAATGTTAGCTAAAGGAGGAGAGACAACAACAGAGAAAATGGTTTGAATGCACAGGAAATGACAAATAGCTAGTTTATCACCATGGTTGGTCAAATTCAGAGTTGCTTCATGACTTTGATTGAAGGACCAGTGTATAGGATTTAGTGGCATCTAGCTGTGAGGTTGTAGATTGCAACCAACTGAATACCCCTCATTGTTCTCTTTCCTAGTGTGTAGGAGTAGCTACAGTGGCCTACAGGTAACATGACAACAAGAATGTTATTTTATTATAATATTTATTCTACTATAATCATCAATATTATTTTAAGTCAATAGATCCCACCTTATCCTCTAAATCAGTCCTTTTAAAATAAATCATCAACTTGTGAATGTTATGACTCACATGAAACTTTGCACCCTCCTCCACAGGTTCAGCATTACACTGCATCTGAATGACCTGCGGAAAAGTAGGGAAAGTATTGGTCTTGCAGTAAATTCTTCACACAAATATGCAATATATACCTTGATTCAGTGAAAATTGAGAAGCATGAGCCTCAAGATGATCACTTATTAATTGTCACCATTGTGACAGCATCTTCTTTATTCAGCAGTATAATCTGTCATACACACCCGTCGTGTCTCGAGCTCTGCAGGTTCAGGGGTTGGGGATTTGACCAAGGGGACGACGACAGGAGATTGAACCGTCTCCTGTTGAGGCTTCTGAGGACAGGGCAGCCCGAACGCCGTCATTGGATAGATACCATTCCTGACCCAGGGAGAGATGGAAAGACAAAGACAGGGAGATTTGGAGAAAATATGAAGGGAGAGAAATTGAAAAATATATTAGTTTTATAAAGTTATGGTAAAGAAAAATGAAGGATATAAATGAGAAGATGGAAAGATGAAAGAAGATAAAGACATTTAGAAAATGAATCCATTGCCAATCTAAAACACTAAATCTTCAACTACAATGTTTATCTCTTAAAATTGCATACATCAAGGTATCTAGGACTAATGCAAGACTTTAGCACCGTAGCACGCCCTGAAAGAACATTTCATTGAGAGGTACAGAGATAATCACATAGCCCACTGCTGCCCCCATGTGGCCTGAGAGTATAATATCCTTGGGGCTTTATTAAATTAGATTCACATTTTCACATGATGCACACTGAGCTTGCAACACTGATGTGCTTCTTACCTGACATCCTCCAGGAATTTATCAAGTTCTAAAGCAGGAAACTGTGAAAGCCTATGGGAAAAAATAAAAATCCCACTTGATAATTTTGTTTGAGATAGAACCACAAAATCCAAAGTGTGATATAATTCTTACAAATTCAGTAAATCGTTTAGGAATATATTAGATAATACAACATATATAAGTCTAGAGCAATAAAATGCACAACAATCAACATGGGTAAGATTTTTATATTATTAATTACTGGAAGAATAAACATTGACTACTGTTAAATCATCAGTTTCTGGCCCTTACTTGAGCTGAACACCCTCTTTAATCTCAGCAATGACCAGGTTGGGGTCCAGGTTCTTGGTTATCTCCTCTAGGGCATTTTCAGGTATCGTGTCTAAATATTTAGAAATTATTAAAGAAAAATTGAATAAAATGAGACAAAAAACACAAAATGAGACAAAAAACACATTACTCAAACTATATGTGTGTGTGTGTGTGTGTGAGACTAACGTTGGTGGCTGACAATACAATGTGCAGCCAGCAGTTTTAGCTGAGGTACTTCAAACAGAGCCTGGTTAAACAGCAGCTCTCTGGCTGTAGGTCTTGTAATAGGATCACACTCGAGGCACTTCTGGATTAACTCCTGCAAAAACAAACAAACATAAGAAACCATAAGAAAAACTTGTTTAAATGTTCTTTTAAGATTCTCATGAACACGTACTACTCTCTGTATCTTACCCTCTGCAGTGGGTCCTCCAGTAACTGTATGGCATTGTTTACGGCCTCCTGAGAAACATTATAGGACTCTCCATTCCCCTGGATCTCCAGGAGCGCCATCTGCAACACAGCAAAACACACACATTGACATATTGCTTTGGTGCAGGGCTCAAGCCATTCATTCATGTATCATGGGTCCAATCTCACCTCTAATGCACACATGCCGAATGAGTAAATGTCTACTGCAGTAGTGACATCCTCAACAGCTACAATGAGAGAAAAAAATAACATGGAAACAATCATTACAGAAATCATTTCAGAAATTTGTCCTTATTCAAGACTTAGATCTAAACCAAACTTCTTTCATTTTTTATTTGAGACAATTTGAAGAATTTCTGGAAAAGAATATAATGAATGTCACAAGTTGTATTAAGAAGTTTGACTTCAATATCAGCAACCATAGAAATATCTACCTCCATATTCTGGAGCAAAGAAGTGCATGTTCTTCTGTTCCTCTTGACAAGTCTTCACATGGCTGTTAATAGTGTCTGGAGCAACTGTAGATGAGACAAGGGACAATACAGAGGATGATGTAGAAGCAGGATGGTGAACATTAAGAGAAACGAGTGTGATGCAGAAAGAAGTAATACACAGACCGGGGAAGGAGTAAAAGAAAGAATGTGAGAGGGAGGACCAAGAGTCGTGATAAATAATTCTACGTTTATATTCTTTAAAATAAAATGAGGGAGGTTTGGAAGCTGATAGTGAATGCAAGAAAATCTAAATAACTTTGCACAGCACCCATGTTCACACACAATGTGCAGGGTTCATTTGGTACAGTTATGGAAATTTAGCATTAAATTATTTGAAATTTCCAATCTTTGCATCCATAATTTAGTATAATTTGACTCCAACAGCAGCACTGCTGCTCCTCTACCTAATGCAGTGGAAGCAAACCAGTGTAATTCTATACCTGATCCGATCTTGATGAGCCCGTTGTGCTGAATGAAGATGGTGTCGCAGGTCAGGTCGCCATGGATGATTGGTGGATCACATGAGTGGAGATAACTGCTCGATAGGAAAAAAAACATTCACAAATACATACAAATTATGTAAGAGAGGGTCTGGATTATTATCCATGTGTGTGCATTTTCTTGTGAGGGTCCATATTGAACTTTTTGAACATAATGTCTGAAAAAGGAAGGCCAACCTGAGAGCAGACAGGATCTGAGTGCACCATCTCTTCCAAGCCTGTAGGACCATACATCTTATCAGAGCGCTTCCTGGCTGGTTGCCAGTATGGATCAACTTTGTCTTGCATTATATCAAGAGGCCAGTTGGTGCACAGGACCCCAATACATTTGTTTACCAGACTATTAAACTTGCTCCTTGCTCGACAAATCCAATTTTATTCAGTTATAAAGGAAATGTTACTTTCCACAAAAAACGTTTTTTAAAAAGTCACAATTATTAAAGTTTGTTATTTAAAGTGTATTTACACGCAGCCAACTTTTACCTTTTCATTCATACTCTTGTGATTCTTCTTAGTCTTCTTCAGGAACTGCTTCAAGCTTCCGGATGACATATATTCTGTAATGAAAATCACCTGAGGGAGAGAAGACATTAGGCGACACCAGATATTATTCAAAGAATCATAAAACAGAAGAAAATTAGTGTAATTTCATAATGCTTGAAAATGATGATTTCATAAATGCAACTGACAGTTAGAAGATTCATTAACGTTTTAAAAGGTGTGAGACTCACCCTCGCCCGGTTCTCCTTTGTGTCAGCCCAGTACTTGTGAAACTTGACAATATTTGCATGTTCCAAATGGATCAGGTTATCAAATACAGCCTTGACTTTCTCCTAAATACAAGGAAAATGTGTGTAAGTAGAGCACGTCTGAATTAACTATCACAATTCTCTCCAGTACAAAACACATGATTTCAAAACTCTTGCCCACACATTCTTTAACATCTAATTCAATAGATTTTCCAGAAATTTCACTCAAATTCATGGACCCTAAATGGTACAGTTTGAGAAACTGATCAAGGTTGAATACTGTAACAATACTAAGTGTACACTATGAGAACTAACTGTCTTTACAGACAATAAATAAAAAGAGAGTGGCTTGCCAGGTGTTATAGTGATGGCAGACTATATGTTCTCTACCCTCCCTAACACAACACAGATGGTGAAAACACATGCAGATCACTATGTAGTAACTTTTAAGTTTTAAAAAAAATATCAAAAAGAACCTCAGTTTCTCATTTTTGCACAAAATAAATAAAACTTTGAATAACCAGATTTTCTCAAATTCACGAACTTTGATGGATTTCAAGGGACCCTGTCCGGCTATGTCTAGTGATATAATTAAAAGAAACAGTAGAGTACAAGTGATGTCAATATGAGCTTTGGTGAAGATATGGTGATTGTAGCTAAAGTAGGACTTCAGTGATTTTTTTCTCAATGCGAGTGAGAGGAGTGGTGGAATTTTTTTCCTGTGATGTTATTTAATACTTAGACATTTTAAAGATGCTCATTAAATATCAACTACATTACATCACTGGCTGCCTCAATAAAACATGCTGATATAATGGCATTTAAGTGTCACGTGATGCATCTATAAGGGAGTGGAGCACTTAAATTTCACTAGCATAGCTGGACACTGGTTGTTCCACATTGCATTTACACTGAGCCATGTCACTCTCACCCATATATCCATCATTAGATTCTGGGTACTTTTACTACTCTTCATACCCAATCAATCAATCAATCAGTCTTTATATGTATTCAACCTGTGCATGTGAATGTACAACTGAGTCACATAAACATCAATGAAAGTAAGTCAACAATACTTTTTATATTTTTTTACATTTTGAGGTGAAATATTTACAGCTTGGGTGAGCAAACAGAGACAATAGTGTTTTGGTTGCTATCACATTCCATACATAATGACATGAACAAGTCACAACTACGTGACAATGAGTGAAAACTCCTTAAAGTAACTATCTTTAACTGTTTCAATCCTACTCTGTAACACCGTTCCTCACCTCCAGCAGTTTGAAGTTCTTCCTCTCCGAGATCATGACTTCATTCCAAACTACCTCCACACCCTCCTCTGTGTCCATAGCCAAGTACGCAGCATCTATCCCGGGTACGTTGCGCTGATTCACCTACGTTTAACGGGAACAGAAAAGTGGCTCATGAGATCATACTTTTAATGCTAGATGATGGGACATGGGCCAATAAGTAAATAAAGTCTTCAAATACAATTTTCTCCACAGATGGTTCCTGTCATTTCAGGGAGTTTTTAAATCACACTGATGTGGGTTGAACTTTGGTTTGGTTTAAATCCCAGTTGGGCCATGGTCCTTTCTGTGTGGGGTTTCTCCTGCGGTTTACTCTGGGTACTCGTGCAGATTGGGGTTGGGTTAATTGGAGACTGTTTGTGAGAGCTTGCTTGTGTGAATGGGACTGACGGTCTGCCTCTGTCTGTTGGCCCCTGAACAGAAGAAGCCTTTTGGATGAGAGCTGAAACCTCTTCAAGAAACACAAGCAGGCCCAGTTGCCTATGTTCACTTGCAAAACTACTGAACATGAGCCCTTGTTGTGCTGCTATTCACTATTTAACTCTTTGTTGTGTTGTATCTATTTGCTGAATGTGTATGTCTCCTGTTCTCTGGCCCTCTTCAAAGAAATAATGAAAATGTCAATGAGACCACACAATTAAATATAGGTCAAATCAAAATGACACCAGTGAATATACATACTCAAGAGTCAAATTGAACTTTGACTGATACAGAGAGTGTGACGTGTCTCAGGACAACTTCTTGAACATATAATACTCTGTCCTTCATTTTCAGCTGATCCTGTGACAGCTCAGCTTCCTGCTCCCCTCTCACCTCCTCTCTGCGTTTCTGCCAGCGGCCACAGGGACTTTCCTCCAAGATGTCTGACTCGTCCTCACTCTCATCCTCATCCTCGGTCGCCGGGGGGGCAGGAGAGTGAGAGTGTATGGCGGCCACGGGCGGAGACACGGATGCTCCACCGGGTACCTGCAGCGTGTTCGTGGACACGTGTCCCTGTGTGACCTGTGCCTGGTGGCTCTCAGCAGCTGGAGCCTCTTTACTCTCCGTCTCCAGCATCATGGCTCAACTAGCGCCTCTCCTTCGCGGTGCTCCTGTTCCTGAGCGGCAACAAGTGACGGGAAGCCTCTGTCTCGCTGTTTCCCCTCCTCGTAGTTAAAGTTAGTCCAGCGTCCATCAACGAGGAAGAGGACTGTAAGCACATACGAGGGCAAAGAGGGTTGAAGGACTGCTGCAACCTGTGGAAATAACGTCACAACAATCACTGTCAAACATGTCCTGCTTTCCCCACCCAGTTTAGTGAACCCCTGGGGGGACGAGCTAAAGTCAAGAGCCTCGTTTGTAGCGTTGTTACAGTCACATGACAACAGAACTACACTCGGTCCAACTCAAGTTGCTAATGTAGCTAGCAAGGCTGCTGCTAATGTTCAACGTTAGCTTCGAGAAGTTCAGCCTCCCACTCCTTGGCTAACTTTCCCTCGGCTAACATGCTAATGGGGGGGGGTAAATAAATAAACAGCCCACTCAAAGTTGAGTCGCAGTCGGTGAAAAATCTCACCGAGGCACTGAAGACGAGCACCGGACCCACAGCTCCGTGTTACATGCTGACACCGAGAGAGAAACCGGACGATTTGAGTGTAAAAGTGCTGCTTCGTCATAAAATGTGTTGACGGTCTTCAGCTCCCTTGCTGCTGGCAGACGTGGGAGGGGCGGGGCAGCACTAAGGGGAGCGCTCGTTTGCGCGGACAAAACCCAGCGGAGAGGAGTTAGTGCTACAACAGGAATTAGACATTAAAATGAAAATACAGGAGATGCTCATTCTCTTTAACTAATGTTCAAACTGTGAGTTGTACGTTTGTTTCAGCTGTTTCAACGATGCCGTGTTATTAAAATAGTGTTAATAGCTGTTACAATTGTGTGCTCTATTTATTTATTTCACTTCATTCACTAACAAATTGTACACAGTACACCAGCTTCAATCAAGTACACAACACAATACAAGAGAGCCGATAACAACAAACCAAAACCTGAATGTAAAAAATATACATATAAAATTATAGATGCAAAAAATAAATACAATGATGAATTTAAAAAACAAATAGATTTATATAACAAAAATAAATGCAAACTAATTGTACACATTACGTCAATACGTATAAACCAGTACACAACACAATACAAGAGAGCTGATGAAAAGAACAAAATTAATGTAAAACAATAAGCATAAATATTCTATTATTTTCTTTTGGTTTGTAGAGTTAAATTCAATCAAAAGGTTTATGAAGAAATAATTGATCATTTTGTTGCTTTTTATTTTTAAGTTTCATCAGCATGGCCACGAAACGAACAAGAGTTATCAATTTCATATATTATAGAATCCACTTATAAGAGATTGATTGTTTTTTCTTTTATTTCCCTTCTTTATTTCAAACTGTGCAAGCGGTGACATAGATAACAATGGAATCACGTGCATAAAGGAGAAGACAATACAAAGGAACGAATCTAACGTAAAATACAAATGCAGAAAATGAATAAAATAAAAAAGAAACGTCCGAGAGTACAGTGTTTTTAAGTGATATATTATCTCTCCCCTTCATGCACAGTTTATTACATTGTCAAGCTGTGGATAAATCAAGCGCACTCATGGTTCTGATAGTGAGGAGCTCCAGGACGATCAAGATAGTTCCCCCAAGGCTAGTTTGTAAAGCAGTAGGTTTAAGTTAGGGCCTGTTAGACTATTTAAAGTGTGTTTATATATCACATACATTAGCAGTGAACAATCGAGTCAACACATTTATTCATTTAAAAAAGAAGAGTTTAACTTAGCTGTCTAATTAACGATTAAAGCCGAAGCGGAAGCTGTGAGGGGTGAACGCTCTCGCCTCGGCTGCAAACGTCTGTACAGCTGTTTTCACGTTGCTAAAATTCTGCGCAAGATATTATTCACGATGATTTACATGCGCAGCAGCGATGGTAACAGGCTCAGTGGCGGATAAAGGAGTCGCTGTGTGTCCATCCTCTGGTTAAAAAGCTCCGTCTCTCCTCGCCCACCATGCGGAGGGTCAGCGACACAGACGCCGTCCTCACAGGTCGTGTGTGAGGGGTCTTTTATGGAAGGTGGGACGAGGGAGAGGTCGTGAGGCTGAGGGAGAGTCGGGACATCAGCTGAGCGTTAGCAAAGCTAGCTGCGACGAGTGTAACGGAGCGGCCACTTTCCCTCCGACCACCCCAGCAGGTTCGATTCCGCCATGGCCACGAACGGCAACAATTTGCCGCCCGGGATGGGGGAGATCATCCAGCTAAACGTCGGCGGGACGAGGTAAGCTTCGTCCGCCGATGCTGGTCATCATGTGGGTGACGTGATCTCTGGCCACGTACATGCGTGACGGCCAAGCAGACATGGATGATCGTGGCTATTCCTTTTTATTATTCATGTGCTCTTTCTGTGTCTCACGCACACATCCACTGTGGTCTCTGTTCTAAAACTGTACACAGTGTACAGTGTGTTTGTAGACTGATGCTTCTCCTCAGCACTTTAACTCTGCATCAGTCAGTGTGGTGACTGTTCACGCCTCCTGTCACTGTGTTTGTAATACATGTACTATGATGTATTTACAGGTTCAGCACCTCCAGACAGACCCTGATGTGGATCCCAGATTCCTTCTTCTCCAGGTTGGTTGGATGTTGTTGGATCTTTAAACCAAAGCAGAGCTCTGGGCTGTTTGTGCAAGTGTCATGGTCAACTAGTGAGAAGTCACGTGCAGGCTGCTCTGTGGAATATTCAAATCTATCAGATAAGACATTTAAAAAATAGTCTTAGCAGTGTTTGGGTTTGTGTAACAAACATGAAGCTGAATATGTTTGCATAACCACATTAAGTTGTATAACACAAACATATTGCAAATCAGAATTATAATAACAATAATGATTTGAACAATCATAATAATACACTTTTTTATTTCTATTGCACTTTTCACAACAAAGTTCGTAAGACAAAATTATGAAAGTATTCAAAACAGTTTAAATGTCAAGCAACCATCAATCAAAGAGAAAAAGAAATAATGTGTTATTATAGAAAATGTTATTATCTTTATTAGTGTCTTTCTTGATTCATATCCAGCATACTGCTGATGGAAAATGTCAATGCATTACAATTATAGTCTATAGAACACAGATCATTAATAAATGTTGTTTATTTAGGTATTTAAGTGAGACTTAAATCTTGTATTTACACAGGATTCACTGCAAACATGTATTCCATGTTTTAAGAATCTTCATCTGTTTGCATGCCTTTTAGAAAAATCCTTCCCCTGAGTTATTTCGCTGTGATTCCAGCGCTACTGGGGAACACAGTGAGACAGCCAGTTGAGGCTGTGCTGACACCATGGTCATAACAAGCTCAAACACTGGAGTGAGCTCACAGTTTTACAACAGCTGACTGAAGTAATGCTTAATGCTCTCAGACTGTCTGCCAGAGCACCTGTCAGTCTGTCAGTCTGTCTCCCCCAGCTGTCTCCAGTGTGCAGCCAATGTAAAGTCAATTCTTTTAAAAAACCTTTTAATATTAGATGTTCAATAAAATATCAGCACAGACGTTTTTTTACCATCACCACTGTGCTGAGGTTATACTGTTGAGTTTTTGTTACTGTTACTGCAGGTAGTGGTAACACTGCTGGTCAGTCAAAGTGGAAATGGAGAAGTGCTTGGTTTAACTGGAGGACTGTGTGTGTGTGTGTGTGTGTGTGTGTGTGTGTGTGTGTGTGTGTGTGTGTGTGTGTGTGTGTGTGTGTGTGTGTGTGTGTGTGTGTGTGTGTGTGTGTGTGTGTGTGTGTGTGTGTGTGTGTGTGTGTGCGTGTGTTTTCAGTTTGCTGAGTGGAAGGATATCCACTCTTCGGGATGAAACGGGAGCTGTGAGTAAAGCCTTTGTCGCTTCTTATTCCAAAACTAGGACAGCGTCCGCAGGTCATGTCGACATCAACATCTAAAAATTCTCTATAAGCTTCCAGCAGATAGAACATGATGATGATGGTGTAATGATTCAACTCACTGAAATATGACACATTGCCTTAAGGTTGTCTGTTTGTGCTCAGGAACTAAAATCAGACCATTTGTGGCCATGTTGAACAAATACTGTCAATAAATCATTATTGAATTTCTTTAATCTTCAAAGTTTTGGATGATGCACTGATTTGTACTGTCACTAAAACACTAAAATGTCAGGAAGTAGTAAAACAGCCCATGGTGATATTCATTTATGTGAAATAATTAGTCACCTAATAATTGTAGCACTATTTACATGCTCTATTTCTGTTGTTGTAAAGTGTTATACATGTTTTTACACAATCAAATAAGATAATACAATGTGCTCTTACACTTTTGTCAGTGTTGGAAGACCACTAAGCAACATACACACAAGTAACTGGGGAAGTTTTTGAATCCTCACCATTTTTTTTTTATTTATGGTTAATGAAACCCTGCATTTGCATCATAATATATTTATTCCTCACTTCCAGATATTTATTGACAGAGACCCCACAGCTTTTGCACCAATTTTGAATTTTCTCCGAACCAAAGAATTGGACCTGCGGTAAGGAGCCATGACAACATTCAGAAAATATTCCTGAATGTTCATATTAGGAATACTTATATATATTGAGTTGTGAGCAGGGTCTCATGTAATACATATGCTGTTTTCTTTCTGTCTGTAGGGGTGTCAACATCAGCGTCCTGAGACATGAAGCAGAGTTTTATGGGATAACTCCTTTAGGTACGTCACTGACCGCAAACAGTTTTATGGGGTACATTCAGAGAGCGGCTGTGTTCTTGGCACAAGCACTGATGCTTAGAAATATTGTGAAAATATATGTTTTGCATACAGTACACTCTTGTAACACATTTTGTCGTTAAGGTGAAATGTTTTCTTGTTTTGTTAAATGTATTTTAACTTCAGCTACAACTAGACCAAGGTCTAAATATTAATACTGTCAATTCCGTGTTGTCTAATGTTTTACTTCCTCTTTCACAGTTTATTACTTCCCTACATTGTCTGTATATTAGGGTAATTCTAGTAATGATCACCTGATCAGTGATAGTGGTCACATACTTAACGTCATGACAAGAACAGTGGGACATACTTTACAGTGCAATACATAAACACAAATTAGAGAAGAAGGGTTTGATGTTTAAATCTCATAGATCAGAAGGAACATTTTATATAGCAATAAATGAAATGATCAACAATGTTTTGGAGTAATCTGTTGCAATTTAATCTTAAAACTGCTGTGTGTGTGTGTGTGTGTGTGTGTGTGTGTGTGTGTGTGTGTGTGTGTGTGTGTGTGTGTGTGTGTGTGTGTGTTTGCAGTGCGGCGCCTGTTGCTGTGTGAGGAACTGGACCGCTCATCATGTGGTAGTGTTCTCTTCCATGGTTACCTGCCACCCCCAGGTAATCATATGAAACTGAGCATCAGAAAAAATGGTGTAAAATAGAGTGAATGTTCGACTGATGTTTCACAGAAACGTTTCAGGACAGAAATGACCTTATTCCAAGTATATAATAAAACAATTAATCTCAGCAAATCTTTCCCTGCAAGCCATCCCGGCCCGTAAATCGAGTGCTGCTTCAGCAGCGTCGGCTTCCTCCTCTGAAGAGCGGCCGGGCCCGAGTGGAGCAGAGGGCTTCACCCGTGTCGGTCCCCCTCCTCACCCTTCCCTCCCTGCTTCACCTGGAGCAGATGACAACCACAAACTGGGTGAGTGGCCCGGATCAACTTTATGAAGTGAAAAGATAGTTAATAATGATAATCTGTGGAATAGATATGTGTGTGTAGCTGCTAGAAATCCATTTTATTACATGTTTTTAATCTTACAATTAGAAAATCATAAAATGTTCATAGGAATATAGACCTACATCGTGTGTGTGTGTGTGTGTGTGTGTGTGTGTGTGTGTGTGTGTGTGTGTGTGTGTGTGTGTGTGTGTGTGTGTGTGTGTGTGTGTGTGTGTGTGTGTGTGTGTGTGTGTGTGTGTGCACACCAATAAGACCTGGGTTTGTTTTCATGTTTACATGTGTGCAACATCTGTATGTATGTAATAGTGAGAGAGTATAGATACAAGTAGTTTATGCTTTTTCACATCTGTGTGTGTTTTGCCTTAAATGTGCATTAATGGTTCAGCTAATGGGACCTGACACATCGCTCTGATGTAGCCTAGTTTCACATCGGCCGGTTCTCTGTTGACGATGACCTCAGAGGCTGTAATGAGCTGCAGTAAACTAGATATAGTAAACTCTAGATATTATTAGTTTTTTTTTTCAGTTATTCAGATAATCACATTCAATAATGAAATATAATGTGGAAACATAATGCAGTTATCAAACTATTAAAGAAGTGTATCAATGTGCATTTTGTCTGCTTGTGTGTTTTTGTGTGTGTGTGTGTAGGTCCCATTGTTGACCCCAGGAAGGTGTTGATTGTAGCAGGTCACCACAACTGGATCGTAGCAGCTTACGCACACTATGTCATCTGCTACAGGTAACAACACTGTCACAACACAGTGCGTTAATAAGTTTCTCATTCGATCTGTAGTTCGTTAAAGTGAGGCATTCAATTATTTAAGATTGGAAGGTGGCGTCATTATCTGTCGTATCTCAAATTTCTCATTAATTATTAATGTACTTCATCTGTACCTGTGCACTAGCTCTCATCTTAGGCTCAGTTCATGTTTAGTCAGATTAGTGACGTTTTCATTAAAGCAAGCAAACAAGGTGAGAACAAAGTGTTTTTAATGGTTTCGTGATAAAGAACAAATATCTGATCTTTTTACAGCATGGTTACGGATTGTGTTAATTTAAATATTAATTATTTGGTAATAAAAGCAGACATGAGGGGAGAAGACAGAGTTAAAGATTTATACAGGCAAAGTGCATTTGAATCAAGATAAATGTGTGGAATACAGAATAAAACCTGCAAGTCTCTATCAGTGCATACCTGCACCACCGGTGGTTGTTTAATCCGACCCACATCCAACTTGGTCAAAGCTGCTGTCCTCAACTTTGAAGTTACAAAGCACTGTATTATGGGAAATCTAGTAAAATGAAATCAGTGCAAAATATTTATGTGTGATCTCATTGCAGGATAAAGGAATCCTCAGGATGGCAGCAGGTGTTTTCTTCCCCCTACCTCGACCGGACCATTGAACGCATCGCGCTTAATGCCAAGGTGGTGGGTGGCCCGCATGGAGACAAGGACAAGATGGTGGCCGCCGCCTCTGAAAGCAACATCATCCTCTGGAGCATCCAAGATGGAGGCAGTGGTAATGAGATAGGTACGTTTACAATTTAGATCAAAAGTATGGTCCAGACTGAGAAGTTTTACGTAATGACACAGTCTCAATGTGACTCAACCTTCAATCCGCCTTTGGCTCTAAAACTCTCTCTTCACTTTCTCAGGTGTGTTCAGTCTCAGTGTACCGGTTGATGATCTCTTTTTCATTGGGAACCAGCTGGTGGCTACGAGCCACACAGGGAAGGTGGGGGTGTGGAATGCTGTCACACAACACTGGCAGGTAAGAAGACATATGTGCACGTGTGTGTTTGGATGAGACATAGATAGGTGGAGGAAGGGAGGGGTATGGGGGGTGTGTGTGTGTGTGTGTGTGTGTGTGTGTGTGTGTGTGTGTGTGTGTGTGTGTGTGTGTGTGTGTGTGTGTAAAATGTGAAAGTGTACAGTACATAATATAAGGATGATTAGTTGAGTATTTGATCACAGACTGTGTATCACTTATCATTTGTTTTGTGTATTAGGTTCAAGATGTGGTTCCCATCACCAGCTGTGACACAGCAGGATCCTTTTTACTCCTGGGCTGCAACAATGGGTCCATCTACTACATAGGTACACACAGGTTCACAAACACACACACGTGCACACAGTGTCCGCTATCTTCTGTCTGTCACTCAGCTTATTGGATGTTAGTGAAGTCATATCTGTAAATCCCTCGTTCAAGAAAACGTGCAACAAATGAGGCTCTTTCATGACCTTCCTCTTTTTTTTCAGACATGCAAAAGTTTCCACTGAGGATGAAGGATAATGATCTTCTGGTGACTGAGCTCTATCACGACCCATCAAACGATGCCATCACCGCGCTGTCTGTCTACCTCACACCTAAAACCAGTAAGTCTTTCTCCAGGTTCTTGTTTTTCTCACTGAAAAAATAAAATTAACGCCAGAAATCGTTGCCCTTCTTTCTCCTTATCATATTGATTCAGATCAGTTTCATGTCCTGGGCTCCAGACAGAACAGACATTTTTGGATGTAACATAAGTCACTGACCTGACGTGTTTTTCTGTCTGCTGTCAGGTGTGAGTGGGAACTGGATAGAGATCGCCTATGGGACGAGCAGCGGTGCAGTGAGAGTGATCGTGCAGCACCCGGAGACAGTGGGCTCAGGCCCCCAGCTCTTTCAGACGTTCACTGTGCACAGGAGCCCCGTGACGAAGATCATGCTGTCTGAGAAACATCTGGTGTCAGGTGAGGAAGGTGGAACAGGTCCCTGCTGATGGTTGATAGGTAATAGAAGCTTAAATGCAGACTGACACTAATCTAATCACCTCTCGTGCATTGTGGTGTCGTATCTGTGTGTATAGTTTACCCGTGACTGAAATCTTGTGTGGTTGTTTGTGTTTTTCTGTGTCAGTGTGCGCGGACAACAATCACGTTCGGACGTGGACGGTGACACGTTTCAGAGGCATGATCTCCACCCAGCCAGGCTCCACCCCTCTGGCCTCCTTCAAAATCCTGTCCCTGGAGGAGACGGAGAGCCACGGGAGCTACTGCTCTGGGAATGATATCGGTGAGAGAGATAAGACGGGAGGATTTAGGGAATTTAAATATGGAAATCGAAATGAATAGGAAAGGGGAGATATAAAGATGAAACATATTATGGAATATTTTAGGGGTTATGGACTTTTGTCAAACTGTTTGATGCTTCATGGGCTCTCGTCATTTGTGTTCTTGTATCTGTGAAGATTCTCAGTGATCCAGGTCACGGTATCTTCACAAGTTGTACAAGTGTACGTAGGCAACCGGACTTGCTTGTTCTGAACTGATGAAGCCTCTTGGATGAAAGGTGAAACGTGCAAGTCCAGTTGCCTACTTGTACAGTTTCTGAAGATTGTGCTCTTGTGTTTTCTGACACTATTCTGTAGTGGTTTATTTGAATGCTTGCTGTAAGAAGTTGAAAAAATTAGTTGGTGTGTTTCTGCTCTCAGGTCCATTTGGAGAACGAGACGATCAGCAGGTTTTTATTCAGAAGGTCATCCCGATCACCCACAAACTGTTTGTGAGGCTCTCATCTACTGGAAAAAGGTTTAATGTCATCTATCCCTCTTGATTCTATCTCTGCTCCTTTGACCTTTTGTCTTTTACAGCCACACTGGGTGGAAGGAGGGTTTGCATGATGCTTCCGCTCCTAAACCTCCTGTTTTCATCTTTATTCAGGCTGTCGGCCCTTTTGTTTGACCTGTGCTGCTTGGCTGAGGTTCTTCTGTTTCTCAGGATCTGTGAAGTGCAGTCAGTGGATGGGACCACCATCTCTTGCTTCATGGTGCGGGAGTGCGAAGGTTCCAGTCGGATGGGGTCCCGACCTCGGCGCTATCTGTTCACTGGCCACGGCAACGGCAGCATCCAAATGTGGGACCTGACCACTGCGATGGACACGGCTAACAAAGGAGAGGAGAGGAAGAAAGAGGGTGAGGAAGTAGAGACTGAGAGAAAGAATGGGGAGATTGTGTGTCTGTGTGTGTGTGTGTGTGTGTGTGTGTGTGTGTGTGTGTGTGTGTGTGTTTGTCTCTGTGTGTCTCTGTGTGTCTGTCTGTCTGTCTGTGTGTCCTTTCTTTCTTTCTTTCTTTCTTTCTTTCTTTCTTTGCTCACTCAAGACCACACTTTCCAGTATAAAATGCATTTCTTTTGATGAGATGCTGTGTGTGAAGCTGCTCCTGTCCTCCTGACAGAGGCAGGTGGGCCTACAGAGGAGGAGCTGCTGCAGCTGTTGGACCAGTGCGACCTGAGCACCTCCCGCTGTGCCACACCAAATATTAGCCCTGCCCCGTCTGTGCTGCACCACACACGCCTGCGAGAGTCCTGCTCCAGGTTGGAAAGTTCACGCACACCACATTAAAGACAAATACACACTAAAGGAAACAATAGCTTCCTACAACCCGTCCTAATTCTGCATTTACAAATACATGGTTCATAATCACAATGAAAAACCTGAACAGCATCCTATCCATTCACAAGATAAACAAGTACTATTACTGACCGTCTTACTTTCTTTTTCTTTCAGTTTGCAATTACAGGCACAGGAGCCCATTCCTGAGAGTCAGGCTACTTATGCAGCTGTGCGGCCCTACAGAGAGAGCCCCCTGCTGGCCCGTGCTCGACGAACAGAGTCCTTCCACAGCTACCGGTGAAATAATATTTGTTTGACTCTCCACATACTCTTATTTCAAAAGGTTTTATTTTTTCATTTTATTGCAAATTATGCAACGAAAGACAGAACAGAAACCAGGAGCAATGCTTCAGTAACACATCATAATAATAATGTGTTTACTGTATGCTAAAGACGTTTTAAGATCTCACTGTAAAAACATATTTTGTGGTTTATCCAGAGCAACAGGCACACTTTCTCTGGAAGAGCACATTGCTGTTAAATTTTTTAATGCCATTTTACAGCACTGTGAGCTCCACACACTAAATTCTATTCAACTTTTCATTTGGGTTGCAGCAGAATTATCAAGCAACTCCTCAAATCCTCAAACCACTATGACCACTATGGATTAAACGTTTTATAAAATAAATATATATATTATTTAGATACATGAACCAACCCATTAACAATGTTAGTAAAATCCTGTCTTACTGTGCATCCTCTTGTGTGCTAACAGTCTGAATACACTGCATGCATTAACACTTAATTAACACTTAATTAACAAAATGCTGAGCTGTTCTTTCCACCAGTAACTGACCTGCATCTACTTCTCCTTCCATAGAGACTTCCAGAACTTCAGCCTGAATCGGGGTGTCCTGGAGGGCACAGGTCAGACGTCAGCCCAGGGCCCCAGCCCTGTCACTGACGCCCGCCGCTCACTCTGTGACTTTGGGCCTGAGGACAGTGAGAGGAGAGCCTCAACGTTTGAGTTCTGGGCTTGTCGAACCACCTGTGCCAGCTCTAGCACGAACGTTGCAGCTTTGATTGCTGGGGCTGTTTCTGGGGTGAGGGCAGAAGGTGCTCAAGAAACTTCACGCCAACCTCCGGACAGCCCGATTCCAGGGGGAGACGTCAGAAAAAAGGTGCACCCAACGGAGGAGGGAGAGGGCGTGGGCTTCGGAGGAGATGGGGCAAAGTCAGAGGGAGGTGTGAGGAAAAGGGGAGTACTAGAAGGAGGCTTTCTAGGGAGGAAGAGGGCTCCTCCAGTTCCTCACCTCTCCTCCCTCCCCTCCGGGTCTGATGGTGGCGGCAGCGACTCATCTGCAAATGCCTCCCCCTCCCCGACCAAACTGGCCTCCTCCACCTCACCGCGACACAGGAAGCTGGCCCCTGAGCTGTCCAATCAGGACAGCAGCCTGTGACAGCGCAACAGGCCCACCTCCAATTATTCTGATCCTAGTCAGTGGAATCATTTCATGCAGGCGTCCTGTTGAACTTACTGCGTCAGACTGGATATGAAGCAGGGTTCGAGGTGTAAATGGGTAAATGATTTGTTTGTTTTGGGAGCCCACACGTAATGACAGGTTTTTCACTATGTTTGATCCCAAGGCTGAAAATCTTTTTATGTTAACATTACACCTGCACTTGAAGCGGGACATCTCACCCGGAGCGGGACTATATTTTCTGTTTGATCACTCTGGTGAAATGATTCTGTTTGTTTTTGGTGTGGGCTTTAATCTCAAAAGATCAGTGATGGGGTCAGAGCTTTGAGACAAGAGTCTGATAGAAGTGTGCCAGCTCAGTTCGGGAGAACATCTGGGATAGATAGTTGTTGTTCATGTGACAGCTGTACAAACATACAGTCACTACAGAAGGAGGTAACAGTCTCTGTGTTCTGGTATCGTGAAGAGTGTGTAGCGGCCTTTTTGGTTTGACGCACGATCAGGTGTCAGGCCACAGATAAGACTAAATCCATTAAGTCATCAAGGTTCATTAAAATGAAAAAAGATAGTACGGCACAGTACTAGTCACAGAACAGGGTTTTTTGATTCTATCTGAGGAGAGTGTAGCTTGTGAGATCATTAAACAGCTACACAATAGAAGCAAGAAAGATACACCCCTTGTTCTTTTATCAGATTTGTAAAGTGTTGGCATTCATACTCTGGTACGAATGACTGACCTTAACAATTTAAACACAAAGCATCCAGATTCAAACAGAAGTCACATGAAACATTTCTTGAGATCTTAAAATAACAATTATTTTTCATTCTCGAGAAATCTGTCGTGTTCTTTTTGAATTTATTTGTTCGTCTACAAAATATCAGATCTTATTATTAAACTATCCAGTACACAATGATATAAAACACGAAAAAGATGCACATCCTCACATTGGAGAAGCTGCAACCAGCAAGTTGCTGAAAAGTTCATCATCTCTGACTACATGTGCAATTTGTCGTACCCTCGCCAGAATCCTGGCAGCTACTTGAATCGATATGTCCCAAAAATACACAACAGTTATTGTTGACAGAGCAGTGACAGTAGAAGTGAACAGACAGCGAGCAGTGAAGTCAGCTTGTGGCTCCATCACGCAGTAAAACCTCTTTAGGTTTGATATTCGACAGCTCAGTGACAACTATGCAACAGTGGAGTTATGATGCACGACAGCTAAAACAGACATGAAGTCACGAGGATCGCCAAATAGTGAGACTCATGGATGATGACCTGAAAAACAATGAATCCTCAAACCTGCTTTTCACTGCAGCTGGTTGTTTAACTTGTTTATTATTAACTGGCAAACTGCTTATTGTTGTAGCGACGAGCATCACACTCTGCAAAATGTGACATTTACAGTACAGTCCAACAATCTGAGGCATTTAATACAATATTTGTAAACTGGAAAACAAATTGGTGGCACACAACTGAAACCTCATAAACTGATTTTTCCATTGAAGATGCCAGAGTAGCACTAACACTGACAGTGATCACCTTTAGGTACTTTTTAAATTGGAACAAAATCTGTTTTCAATGCTTTATGGTTTTTATGTGACCCTTTTCTTATATATCTTAACAGAGAAAAATCATTTGGTGCATGCTTTACACCTCTGCTCATAGTTCTTATAGTGGTGCCTGCACAAGATTACACTTATTATTATTTATATATTTTTTTACAGTATCACAATATAACTACACTCACTACAAGGACCTACACTACATCACTTTACTCCCTGTTTTAAAAATCTTTAATGTGTCTTGTTTTGGACGACTGTTGCAGTGCCTTATTTGTGTGACAGTTATTGGTTGAAAAGGATTCTGACCAAAGGCTTGTGATGATGGAGCTCCTAGTGGAGCCACAAATGATAGATTTATACCAGGTCAAATCAGGTTGGTGATCATTTGAATTAAGAGGCATTAGGTATCTATTGGAAACAATCCTGGAGGACGCTCTAACTGGAAGCTCCTCCTCTTTTCCTCTGGGGAACTTTAATCTCCAGCTTGTTCTTGGAAAGGTAAAACAGTGTGTATGTAAGAGACACAAGTAAAGCACCTTGGTTATATAGTAATATAGTAGTAGGCTTGAAGGACTGGATAGTACAAATTAAAATGACAGCAACCTTTATTTGGCGGTGAAGCTGTTTCTTTCCTGTTCCAACATGTTGGATCCAACATAAGACTTCCACTTCCTGTTTGTGTGGATTAAGTTACCGAAACCCAGACCAGCTCCTGATTTTTGGTACTTTGTTAGAACTGTGTGGACAACATGCTGTAAAAAATACACGACGATAAAAAAAGATAGATATAATTAGAAAAAACCTCCTGAAATGTTAATTATAATTTGCCAAATCGAGCAGCTATTTAACCTCATTCATTGTGTCTCATTTCAGTATAAAACATAAACAGACGTCATCGTCAATGCCTGTACAAACACGTGCATTTTGATATAACTGTGCAGAAAGTAGACAAACATATTCAAGACAAAGTCCTAACATGGATGCATTGATGTGTGTTGATACACTGTTGTTTGTCATATATATATATTGTGAATAATCATATCCATGTATGATGCCTATATTGATATTACCCTGCTATTGGACCTTACTGCGTTTGCACTTGCACTATTTAGACTAATATTAAAGTAACTTTCTATTGTTTATTTTATATAAAATATAAAGTTAAAAGTGTGTTTCAGCACATAACTGAGTGTCCTCTGAAAACATCTCGTGTCCTCGGTCGTCCCTCGTTTCCTCTCTGGCTGTGTTTACATTACATGATATCACATTACAGCCAGCTTAATGTGAGCTTACATATCTGGATCTGGACATCACTGTGTGTGTGTGTGTGTGTGTTAGAAATGCTGCATTATGTTATAATGTTTTGTTGGTTCATTGCCTTTTTATTGCCTACAACACTGATTCTAATGTTTTATTTTACAATGTGTAGACTGGAATGGTTTACTTTTTCTTTTCTTTTTTTAAATAATAATTATCATGCATGTTTTAATACATCGTGTAGAACAACAAGACCAATTGTTCTGTGATAATTAACTTTACTCCAGTTTTCCAGGTCAATGTTATCAACCACAGATGAATATTAATAGAAAACATAAATTAAAAAACATATTTGCGATCTGAGATATGTCAACCTTTGAAAACCGTGTGTCTGATGACTTGACAATTAATTCAAACAAACTTATCAATGCTAAATATTAATAATTTAAAAAAAAGTTACAGCTGTTTATGTTGAACCTGCAGTTTCACCTTTAAATCTGGACGCAGTAATAAGACAAACAGGTTGAATGAGGTATGAGGTGCTGCCAGTCATTGCTGAGTTGTTAGCACCTGGTTTGTGGGGATCACTTGCCAAAGTGCACAATCTTTGTTTTGTTAGCGTGTCACATAGGTGTGTGTGTGTGCGTGTTTCCCCAGCGCTTTCATTTCACTAACCTTCTCATTCAGACAGTCTCCTCTCTGAGACGCCGTCTGTCGTCATTGTGATTTATGAGTTTAATAAAACCCTGTGTGTGTGTGTGTGTTAGTGTGTGTAGCTCAGGGCCATACTGTCCCTTACAATCACTCCACAAGCTCTTTTCACAGCCTCTCCCTCTCTCGGTGGCTGACAATAGCTGTGAATGTGGCTGTGAATGTTTTAGAAGTGCCCTTGTCAGACTGGCGTCCTTGAGCGGAGGCAGGGTTGTTACTGCCAGTTTTTTAATTTCAAACTTGCCTTGACGCCCCCTCGAGGGACGCAGGAGCAAAACTAAACTACAGCTGCAGAGTTTCGACGCAGACGCGGGCCCCTCTGTGTGTTGGTGCTGGTGTGGGATTGTGCTAACTGGAAGTAGCTGTGCAGCTGATGGCACATATGTGTTTTACAAACTCAACACATGAGCTTTGTGTAGCATTCAACTCTGTATTCCTACTGTTTGTAATAATGTGTTATAACAAGTGTAATCTGTTAGTTACAGCAACACAATGCAACTTTTTCACCTTAAATTGCAGCAGATGAGTTCGATGATGCACCGACTTTGAATTTGAAGAAAGGTGCATTAATTCCCACTCCTCTGTTCTTACTTTATGTAACTTTGGTGAGCGAGTGTGATCTCTGTTCATCTGAATTGTTCAAACGTAATGCCGAACTATAGATCAGTTAAAAAGACTCATTAGAAACCAACCAAACTTTTAAAATATGAAGAATTCTAGACAGAGTTTGGTGTATTTGTTACAGCGGCAGCTCTTCTGGTTCAGGAAGCCGGGGATCATGGGTAATATCCAGCATGCAGTTGTGTTTCAGCTCAGTGAGAGGGACTACGCAGTCAGAGCTCCCGTCAACAGAACAGAATCTATCTTTACATGTGGCTGCAGAGGGCGCTGTTGCCCAGTAAAAGTTACATTGTGTTGCTTTAAATTTCTTATGCTCGTCTGTTCGTCACTCCTACACACACACACTAATGCAAATCGTTCACCTGTTTGTGTAAAACATAGCTTCCATCATTGTTTTTCTACAACTGAAATTAATATTTAAACCACAATAGCACAATATTACTCGTCACGGAAAAAATGTTCATGTATCACTCGTGGAGTTTTGGTCCTTTATCATTTTGATGCCTTCTTGTCCCTAATGAACTAATTTTATTATTCATGGCTTGAACATGGACATGATGTGTTTTGTGTCTTTTATTTTGACATGCTGCTTTTTAAATATTAATGTCTCTGTTCACAATGGAGTAAAAAACAATATTACACATCTTCAAGTTGTCTGTGGCTCTTCTGTTAAACTGTAATAGGACACTGGCCTCAATTTCATACCGTAAAATTGAAAATGTGGAAAATAAATGTGCACGTTGTTCTAGAAAGGTATAGGAGAGGTGACAGCAGCAGAAAAATGACGCAGAAAACAGCATTTTCTTGAACATTGGTCATTATTTATCATTTCCCAGAAAAACAAGAACATTGATCAATGAACCGTCTATAAATAAGACATTAAATAAATAATACTGCCAGTGTAAAAAAAGAAAAGGTTCTATAACAATCAGCTTGAATTTTGTACAGAAAACATGCAAACCCATCAACATTAGACAGAAACTCATCATCCTGCCCTGATAAATAATCTACAATGTTGAGACCCAACCTGCGGAATCAAGATATTAACAAGTGTTTTCTTGAAAAAAAAAAAAGGCTGCAGGCGACACACAAACAACTCTAGATTCTAGACATTTAGCTTCACTACAAAGCTTGACTTCATTATGTCCACTACTTTCTAAAATTCAATGTAAACTGTACGTCCACAACTGATCACTTAAAATCTCAGAATGGGCTTTAAAGTCAGGTCACATAATCACAACAATCAGACGGCACATCTGTGATTCCCAGCCACATTTCAAACGTTAAAAAAAAACATTAGTTGGCATTTTTCTTTATGTCACCAAGGCCATTTGTTTCGTTACATCTAAAGGACGACTGCTGCACATCATGTTGAAGCTTTCTAGGCACAACAGCTGGCTGAAGCACAAGAGGCGAGAGGCGACTGAAATCTGTGACATGAAGTCATTTCTACAATCTGGTTTGATTCTCAACAATGCATCTGATCTTTCTACATTTTTTAAATAACAAAACCACTAACAGTTGGCAAGCAGAGATAGTGAATCATATTAACACCCTGATCATTCAGTTAAAGAGCTGTCATTCATTTAAAGAATGCTCTGGTTATCAAACTGAGCAGTTTCAGATATAACACTTTTAGGAATATAATCCACACACACACACACACACACACACACACACAGTTGGTTAAAATTAGCTGTTTCATTATGGTTTAAGATGAATTCTGCAGTAAAACAGAAACTAAAAAATGATCCTAATTTATTCCTTGTAAATGTCTTAATAATTTTCACACTTCCAGGTCCTGTTAGAGCTCCTGCCCGTCCTCCGCTAACACTGCCTCACATGAATGATTGTTTTACTGTCTGGGTTTGAAACCAGTTCTGGATTGTGGCTGTGATACCTGGATAGATGAAGGATGGTGTCTTACAGATGAGTGTCAGTGAACATGGTGTGTTCCTTTTTCACAAAACTTAAGGCCTTGATGGCGTCCACGAACTCATCCTCCTCCCCGTACTGAAAGGAAATAGTCAGTCACAGGACTGGAGTCAGTGAAAAGGAGACAGAGAGCATTTTCCACTGTAGATATTTTGATTGTACATATTCTTTGAATGCACGGTGTAGTTCACTTCAGATGCTTTGTCCCTCTGGGGCCAGACTAAATCAGCTTGTGTTAAACATGAACAGAATAACATAATACAGCGTGATGAGGCTAACTGATTAAATGTTGAAATATAGTATTTTGATCAGACCTTACTCTCACTTGTGTTTCTTTTTTGGGGGTTTTATGGAAGTGTGTCTGGAAATTAAATGCTTCATCTACCTTTGTATAAAACATCTCGAGGTAACTTTTCTATAAAATATCCTGGAGTTAAATCTTGTGGAAAGAAAATGTACATTTATTGGATTCTCTGTGAATTAGAAATGCTCTGCTTCTTAAAAATCTGATCTGCAATGAAAATTTGCTCTTTTAGATTCTGTTATTCATGCTGTATTTAAAATATATATTCTATACTCTCTCTACTCTTTCCCTGATTTACTATTATATGTCCGATTTTCTCTTTTATACTAATATGTCACCTGTATTGAGGATATTACATGTTTTGAATATTTCTTTTTTTCTTCGTATGGGTATATTTTCATATGATCTATTACTGGTTTCTACCCACACATATTTTTAACATTATTGATAGTAAAAGAGTCCCTTTGGAGTGACACTGCTGCTTGTGACATGGAGCTACTCTACTGTAATGATAATTTCAACATAAAATGTAAACATATTTCCTTCCTCACCAGCCCAGAGTCAAGTCCCAGTGTGTTGTCCCAGTTTCCCTCCTCCTCTATCATCAGTGACTTCATGTCAATCAGCTGGCTGACGCTGCGGTGCAGGGAATGCTGGGAGTAGGCTTGACTGAGGTCTGTTTGGCTGGGGACCCGCAAGACAGACATGGGGCTGAACCGTGAGCTGCTGCCGATGATCTTTGTGTCTGTCAGGCCCTGAGGGACAGATTTATTACTGTTGTTAACACAACAACAAATTAAATGTGGTGAGCAGTTGTGTGAGGTGAATATAATCTGGTTTATGAGATAAAACATGCAAAACCTTGCGATTCCAACCAACACATTATTCTATTTCTTCAAACAAATAACAAAACCAGATTCAAAGCTCAAATACATTTAGGTAACACACAGCACAGACTCTTGATTATTTTACCTAAACAGGAAAACATCTCAAATCTAAATAAAATATAACACTTCATATTATTACATTTGATTTTAAATTTGTATTAGGTGCCATTGTCATGACATTAACAATCAACAGGGGGCACTACTCAACAAGGAGTGGACCTTTAGACGATACAGGAGAGGGAGTCAATCCTCTTCTTTTTTAAATTTTCTTATTATTGTTCATGAATAAACAAAAATATATGGGAAAAAAACCAACCACTGTATTTGAATCATTAATTTCATAATATCTAAGATTAATTCTCATACATCTTCCTGTTCTCACTAATGTAAAAAGAAACCATGTGACTTGTCTGGTTCATTCTAACCCTTTATCAGTGTGAGAAATACACACACACACACACACACACACACACACACACACACACACACACACACACACACACACACACACACACACACACACACACACACACACACACACAAAAGCATGCATGTACACAAACAAGTGAGACATGCGGAGGGAAGCACCCGGACGAACTCACAATCTCATACCTCAGTGTACACAGTGTAGCTTTTAAGCATAACGTTGCTGATCTCAACACAGTCTGCTACAGTGTCAAACTGCAGGGGGACAATAAAATAAACGTTTAGGGTTCGGACAATAAAATAGCAGGAAATAATCTTACTGTGGGGCGATCGGGGAGGAGCACAGAGCCGGGCTGATGTTTAGAGCACAACTCAGTACAGGGCCTCTGAGAGACAGAGAGAGAGAGAGAGAGACAGAGAGAGACAGAGTGAGAGAGCACAACAGAGACAGAACAAGAGAGTGTGAGAGAGAGAGAGAGACAGAGAGAGAGAGAGAGAGAGAAAAAGAGACAGAACAAGAGAGTGTGAGAAAGAGAGAGAGAGAGAGAGAGAGCAAAAGAGACAGAACAAGAGAGTGTGAGAACAAGAGAGAGAGAGAGAGAGAGAGAGAGAGTGGTATATTTTGAAGGAGAGATAAAGGAAAGATATAAAGAAGAAAAATAGATCAAGGAAGATTTACAGAGAATGAAAAAGAGCAAAAAAGCGAAAAAATTGAAGGAATCCCAAAAAATATAATATGGGGAAAAACAAATCGAGCCATGAAAAGGAAAAAATACATAAAATATGCAGGTAGTATTGTTTGAGCAGCAGTTAATGTTAGTTACTGGTAATGGATTATTTGAGAGACAAAATACAATGATGTCTGTACTTACAGTATGACATGAATTATAAGGTGATGCTCACTCATGCTTCTCTTTGTTCTCTTCTATTGTTTTGTTTTGGTCAGGGACCAGATGTAATGTGGCCTTTGGCTGAGACTGATTTGCAGCCCCTCACTAATCATCTAAAAATTTAGGTCAAAACTAATATTTTGATCAAACAGAATCAGCATAAAAACAACAAGAAACCAATATATGTGTAAATTAATTCTTCAAACAGCTATACAGTAACAGTTGTTGTTTCAGCCCCCTCTGGTGGAACTAGGAATGACAAAAAGGATATTTTAAATGTGTACTATCTGCAGGAAAAGAAAACGTTTGATTGAGAAACTTACTGAAATCAAATGAAATACTAGTGAAACAGTGTCATTTATTCTTCTAGTTCATCTTCCCTCTCCTGGAGCCTAAACTTTCATCCTCTGTAACCCTGACAACCTACTGTCTCTGCTGTCTCCCCCTTTAACCATCTCATCACTCTCTCTTTCTTTGCTCCTCTCACCATGTACGTCTCTCCCCCAGACTTCCTGGTCTTCTGAAGCATGACCAGCGGAGGGCGCTCTCTGGCTGATGGATTCTTCCTCAGGGCTCTGGAGGGGAGAAAATAAGATCAACGAAAATCAGCCTTTTGTTCTTGTTCAAACTAACTTATTCAAACTAACTTGTCAGAGTTGTTACATGGAATGAGTTGCATAAATTACAGTTTTATTAGTGCAGCTTAATATGAACACCTGCAGAGTATTTGACAAGAAATTCCATTCTATTCTATTCGTGCCATAACCCTTTAACATGCCACACACTACATTACAATACCTTTGCAGCACTAGGCCCAGCAGTATTGCCAACAGGAACAGACCCAGCAGTGATAAAAGCAGGATGAACCACAGCTCGGAGTAAAAAGGGCTGGCTGACATGCTGACGCTCTCTTCACCACTTTCTTCAGGCTCAGGAGGACCTGCAGGGGAGAGGAGAGGGGAGAGGAGGAGAGGGGGAGAGAGGGAGAGGGAGAGGGAGATATATATATATATATATAGAGAGAGAGAGAGAGAGAGAGAGAGAGAGAGAGAGAGAGAGGTGGAAATAAAACACGAGTTAAACGAATTTCTGAACATTTAGCATTTTTTTAATAGAAAATATAGAGTAAGGTTTGATTCTTTACTTGGGATTGACTCTAGCAGTGTGTGTGTGTGTGTGTGTGTGTGTGTGTGTGTGTGTGTGTGTGTGTGTGTGCGTGTGGCGTACCGAGGCCTGTGGCAGGGCTGTATCTGATGGTGGGAGTGCTGGCACTGCCGCTGTTTGTGGTACACGTCACCTGAAACGACAGAGCTGAGAAGAAAAGAGCGAGAGAGAGAAAAATTAAGTAAAAGGATTAAGAATTTAGGTTAAAATAAAGATAGAACATTGTTAGGAGTCGACGACTCGACAGCTTTCAGTCCTCTGTGAAGGTGCAAATAAACACAAAAGGAAAACATCTGATGGAAAACAGGAGAGAGAGAGACATATAAGTATTCTCAGCTGCAGCTCAATCTAACATATAACTGTATTTTGAAAAATGCTATATAAATGAAGTTTATTATAATATTATCATCAGTGATGTAACTCCCAAAACGATGAATCTCAATGATCAATATGAAAGCCGATCGAATGAATTCTTATATTATTGAGGGACGAAATTTGTGACTCAACTTAAAAACACTCTCAAATGTGATTTACGATATAGGTTCATGATATTAGAAGCTTATTGGCCATAACTGTTACATGACCTATGTACTGGTCTGGCAAAGCTAATTAATTCAAACAATATTTCATCCTTTAATGGTAACCGTGCTAATGCTTAAGGACTGGAAGGAGTTAATCAATCATATTAAGTAAAGTTGGATGCTTCTGGGTCACAGTGTAGTTATATCTGTGTTTATATGTGGAGTATATTTCATGTTTATGTGTTTACTTGTTACAGTTGCTTTAGTTGACAGCAGCAGCACATACAGCCTGTGTATTTCTCTAACTGTATTATCCGTCTTTTGAGGTGGAGAACATGTCCATGATGTGTGTACATTTGTGTGTATTTGTCGTGTGTGTGCTCTCACTTTTCTGTGATGTGCGTGGAACATGGAGATAGCTGTAGAAGCCGGTATAGACCCTCAGCCGGCTCTCAGTCACACTGTACTCCTTCAGGTATCCGTTGAGAGAGAAGGACCCCGCCCAGTCGAGCCAAATGACTGTCAGGTTACTGTCCACAGAGAACGGAGACACGTACTGGGGGGCTGGAGGGAGGGAGGGAGAGAGATAGGGAGGAAGGGGGGGAGGAGGTTAAGAGAAACTTTGGATGTGATTTCATGTCGGTCATGACTGGTGACCTGTGAGGGCTGGGGGATTTCATGAGTCTGTTACCTTCACTGAGCGTGGTGACAGTCGTCCAGTTGGAGGCGGTGCTGCCCATGTTGTTGAAGCAGGCAGCTCTCAGCTCATAGGTGGAATACGGCTGCAGACCTGCACAGTTTACATGTGTTTATTCATAAAGAACATATAAACACATGAAAACAACCAAGTACATGTTACATGGTGGAATAAGCTTTGATCCTACTTTGATGAAGGCTACAGTTCTACTGTTATTCCTCTTTAGAAAGCTTGGTTACATTTGTCTTCATAGACGCCCTGTTGGATTTAGTACATCCTGTGCTCTCTATTATTAAGGAGTCACTCACTACTGTGAATCCTGACTTTACTGTGTGTAAACCTTTTATTGTGTTATTCTGGTCATTGTTCTTTTTACTTATGTCATCCCGTCTTTTATGACAGTGACATTTCAGTGCAGCTTTGGAACATACGCTAATATTTTTTACTGTTAAGTGTGTCAGGACATCTTGGTGTCATCAGTAGACAGTAAATAAAGATGGACGATGTGTCTTCTCAGCCCAAAATATCCCAGATACAAACGCTGCCATCTTGTTTATTTTTGTACTTGACATTAAAATTAACTTACCTGTTACATTGTAGCTTCGCCTTTTGCCAAAGTAACAGATTTCAACTGGTGCTTCAGTGCATGGGAGGGGGACCGGCTGGGGGGGCTGCGGACACGGTGATCTGAGATGTAGCTCACAGCTGGAAACAGAGAGAGAGAGAGAGAATGGGTGGGTGGGTGATGAAGATAATTATAGTTATAATATTGACAATAACAATAATAATAATGAAACTAATAACAATGATAATACTGATAATCCCTCTAATTTCGTCTCCTCACCTCTCAATAACGCCATTAGGCGCCAGGGGCTCGTCCCAGTCCAGCTGAACGGAGCGGGAGGTCAGTGTGACGGGACGAGGAGGGGGCTGGTGGGCTGGGGGTGCAGCCAAGGTGTGGAGCGCACTCACAGGACCCTGACTACAGCACTGGCAGATGTTCAAATCAGACATTTTAGCTGCAGTATTATTGAATGTACAACTACAGTATCCTGGCAGAAGTAATAAAGAAAAACAATAGACACAATATGTGCCCTTACGTTTATTACAGTATAAATGTTACTATGAAGGAAAACACACACAACTGCTTAAATATGACTTAATATAACTATTACTAAAGTGAAGGTACTCTTCTTCTAGTAGCTCATTTACCAGAAGGATGTGACTGCAAACCACACCTGTAAACTAGAGTGTGGATACCTGACCTGAGCCCGTTGAGTCGGGCCGCGTTTGGGCAAGCATTTTGAAATGATATTTGGGCTTCAGTCAGGTTCGGACACAAAAAACAAAAAGCCTGTCGTGTTTGGTTGGGCTCAGTTAGTTTTGCATCCAGAGTCGCACTCTAATGTAAACTGAATATCCCATCAATCCAACTATATAAAAACTAATTTTTTACTCATTTGGAAATACTAGTGTAGCACACAATGTTTCCAAAATAAGACCAGATAAAATATTACTTTCATGAACAGGTACAGCTGTGTATATAACTTCAGAACATATTGCAAACCACCCTGCATTCTAGTGCTACTACCTGATAACAGGTGCAGGCCTCCACTCCTACCCAGTACTGGGTGTAAGGCTGTAAACCATGGAGAGTCTGCTGATGGGATGTTCCCTCTGAGAGCTGCAAGAAGATGATGGTGAGGTAAGTTTATATTTGAAGTCTGTAACCACCAGGGAGGAAGAGGATATAGCAGGAGAGGAAGAGGGAGTGATCACAGAAACAGGAAGAGAAGACAGAGATGACTCCTCAAAACTTAGTACGAGTGTTATGTTATTTACCAGCGTGTGGTTTTTGTGGCTCAGTGAGAACACCCTGTAAAGGCTAATAATTCCATTGGGTCGAGCTGGAGGATGAATGACCAGTACTGCTGAGGTGGCTGAAACACGCAGGAAAATGGGTGGGCCTACACCCTCAGGTGGAGCAGGTCCCGTCCTCCCATTGGTCCACGGACTGTCGGTGCGACCGGCTGAATTCACTGCCCACACCTGTTGGTCAAAACCTCATATGAGTCCATAATATCATGAAGTGACAGGAAAACAATGCAGAGGGGACAGAAAGTGAGAGTCAGAGAAACTTTTATTTCCTCTGTCACAAGATTTAAGATTTATTAAGTCTTAATGATGAAGACTTCTCTTAATTACCCAGCATCCACCAGACCAACAACAGGATAGAAGCCAATTCATTGGACCATCCATCAAAACCACCATCAGCAGTGAGAGCAAAACCTTTTCACCATGCAACCCAACACCAACATATCTGGCATGACAATTACTTTTCACCTTCATCAAGGAGTTATTCATTCACACACACACACACAAACACACGCACACACGCACACAAACGCACACACACAGTAATCTTATTTACGTGCTTGTGTTGGGTATAATTAGAGGGTGTACACAGCACAGGGTCAGGCAGGGTGGATATTTGCATGTGTAAGTCATCTGTAGCCTGTCAGAAGTGGTGCGGAAGGCAGATGGATGGGTCCGAGCTCTCGTCTTGAAAGTGTGTGTCCGTGTGTTTGCGGTTTATTGTTTGTGGCCGTGATCGCGAACTCTGCGCGTGCATGCATGTGCTCGAAAGTGTGTTAAGAGTTGAATTAACCTCAATAATAGTCAATTAGGCCGTGATCAATCAGACTGATTGATCTAAGTGACAGCACAGATGGACAGAGACGGGAGAGGGGAAAGAAGAGGGGGAGGATGGAGAGAGTGAGGATGGTGAGGAGGAGGATGGGAGGAAGATTAGACAAGACGCAAAGAGAGAGATCAGGACATTTTTTATAATTTTCATTAATGAATTTACACTGAGATAGTTTTAGTTCTGCAAATCAGATTATGTTGAAACTGTGCATGTTGGTTAGACAGACGACACAAGTACAAACTATTTGACTTTAGTGGGTGGTGGTTTATATTTAAAAACACATCAACCACATTGGCTTGATCTCTATTGTATTATTATGACTTATTGTACATAAATATCTTTACACTTAAAGTTGATTCTGATGCTCTTTAAGATGCATATAAATCTATTCCAACAGTCTGAACAGTTGTGACACAGGACCAGGATCTGATTAGTTATATAAGAGACCAAACCTATACAGAATATTCTGAGGACAGTAGGCATCAGGTATTCGGTGAACCCAGGATGTGTTCTGAGCTCCATCAATTCATAAATTATTATTATTTATTTTTTTTATCAGAAAACAACTTTGATGGTTGAAATAAAAGTTTCTGTCGTTTCAAAAAAAAAATTTATTCAGCATCTTGATTTTTGGGTCATTGTCTATATTGTTGTGTGGTGGATGAAGAAAAAAAGAACGGGAGGGGGGGGTGGGGGGTGGCAGGAAGAAGAAGAATGAGGGAAAGAACAGGTGCCTGTGTAAGTGAGAAGGAGGGGGAGAGGGATTGAAAGGAAGAGGGTACGTCAGGTAAAGGGCATCCTGTCACTCAGATGAGAAAAGGTCAAAGTGTGCAGCGGATAACAGAGAAGCGAGATGAGCCCACAGTGTTTGTACGAAAAAAAGTTTACTATTGAAAAATATATTTGTTTGTCATCAAACTATCGTTGATTATGGTCATAATACAACACAAATATGAAGTTTAGGTGATTCTGGCCCCTAAATAACAGAGATCTGAGTTATATTTTTTGTTTGTAGGTGTATGTATGTTTAATAATTAGTTCAACAGTAATTATGTCAACTACGTCTTGATTGTAACCTTTGATCAACAAGCTATTGTTGTTATTGTAATCACATTAGCAGAACATTAAAGGCACGGATCCCTTGTGAAGGGCACAACATGTCTAGTTAAACATCCTGAGGAAAAAGTGAATCAGCATCAGGTGAAATAAAAGTTTTATACAACACACATCATGTGGCTTTTACACAAGAACTCTGACTTGACTTGTTGCTTTAAAGATTTTCAATTACATTTGCCTCTGCCATCATAAAAGTTATAACTTGCAGCAATAAAATATTTCTACCCAGCGACAACCATGTTCTTCCCCTGGTAGCAACACGGTTTAAACCCCAACATGACGCAAGGCTGTGGGCTTGATTAAGACGTTTGTGGCACACAGACCAAACACAGAGAAAAAGTTCAAAACTAAAGTCAGCCCAGATCACCTTGCCCTTGATCCAGCACTCATCTCTTCATCCTTATATCATCGACAGACATTTTACTGCTTTCTCTCCGCTCCTCTCCTATTGGGCCATGATTTGGCTTATTAGACACAAAATAAAAATATACCCTGTTAGCTGCTATGGCAGCGAATGAGCCACCATGGCAACAATCCACTACAGGAAACTTCCAGACAGTATTCCAGCCTTTTTATTGGACGCCCGGACTGCGGACTTGATTTGATAGGCCGACACAGCTACTTGGCGGGTGCATCTACTTGGGGTGAAGGGGCTAAGTTGTGTGAAAGTGGGCAGTAATTAAAACCAAGCATAAAGCTGTCAATAGGAGCTTATGACCCAGTGTAATTAGCCTAATATGATTTCTCTCTCTGCACTGTGGTGTGCTAAACTGAACTGACTTATCGTCCTTGTGTATGCCTGAAACATGGGGAGAGAAAGGATGTGAGCCAGAGAGGAACACAGACAGATTAACAGCTAAATAAAAATAAAGCCGGGCAGATAGATCGCTCTGTAGATGGACAGATGAGAAAATATAACGTGCTGCTTCAAAATAGCAAGGAGAGTAACTTCAGTGTTTACAGTTTCTTCACTTCACACGTATGTTGACCTGCACACACACAAACACGCTGTGTACACACGTGATCATGCACAACATACACATACCAGCACCTTGTCCACGTACCCCACTGGCAAAGCCTCAGGGGACGTGTAGCGGTCACCATTAAAAGGTCTTTCCAATACAAGCTCTGTTACCATGGGGGCTAACAGTTAATTCGATTGGCTGGCTGGTAATCAGGAAGTGGGTGCTCTGAGGGCTCAGTGATTAATGGCTCTGTTGCCCGCCCGTCATCTCCCAAAGCTCCTCCCTCCCTCCCTCTGTCATAAATTAGGACCCTCGTAAATAAAGACGGCACCACAATCAGGCAAACTCAATCAATTACACAGGTTCTCTGGCCTCGGCTCGTATGTCTGACAGGCAGGAATACTAATGTTATTGTTACTTCCAAAGGGCTAGCCTGTCAATTAGCGTAGCAATGCACAACACAACAGCATAAATATGGACCCCTCCATTTAACACCTGTCTGATTACTTGGCTTGTGTGTACGTTTGTGTGTGTGTGTGTGTCTGTCTGTGTGTGTGTGTGTCTGGACTTCTGGAAAGCATTTAATTGTGAAAACAGGACACATCTTCTGATGTGTCAGTCACATCAGATCTCTTCATCAAATGAGGTTCACAGATCACAATAAAACATCTCCATTTTTGTTGTCATGTCAAATGCAGAATATAAAAGGAGTGAATATTTCCATCAGACTAACATATAAATTAATAAATGTATTACTTTTATATAGCAGTGTAAATCTTTTTTCATTTCTCTATTATTAATGCTATCATAGTTCTTTTAGTTAATTTACCTCCATTACCAATTGCTCCTTTTTGTTTTTTTCAAAATAAACAATTTCCATGAACTTGGAAAACAAGTCCACATGCTCTCGATCTGTATTATCCCAGTTTTTTGTCCTTTCGAATATAAATAAAAAAAGTTGTATCTACTGAAAAGCTCCAGTGGTATCCTATCCACAGTCGCTAAAGTGCTTGCTCATTGTGGGAACTGTTGGGTTTCTCTATAAATTTTAAGGTCTCGATCTTAAAGGGATAGTTCACCCAGAAATGAAAATTCAGTCTACTCACCACTATGCTGATGGAGGGGTGGGTGAAGTGGTTGAGTCCACAAAACACTTCTGGAGTCTCAGGGTTAACTTTGTTAGAGCCCAATCCAATACAATTGAAGTAAATACTGCTTGTGTGATGTCATACAAGTGTCCACAAGCCCCGATATTCAAATTCGACTTGAAACGAGGTCATTTACACCTTGATTTAAGCCTAAAAATCCACCGGAAGTGGCTAAGCTAGCATAGGTTAGCATGTTCGATGGTCCGTGAATGCACCTCGTAGGAAGATATCAGCAGACATTTAGGCTTAAAACACGGCGGAAATGACCTGAGACTCCAGAAGTGTTTTGTGGACTTAAAAACTTCACCCACCCCTCCATCAGTATAGTGGTGAGTAGATAATGAGTGAACTATCCCTTTAATATGTTATGATTTGGTGCTTAAAATTGAGCAAAATTGAATACCTTTTAATTTAGCTTATACATGTTTTACCATGGATGTTGTAAAGCTCTTTGTAACCCTTTTTAGATAAGTGCAATACAAATAAAGTTATTATTGTTATTAGTAGTAATAAAGCATTAAATTGTGTTAGCTTCTCTAAACACACTCACATCTACATACACAAAGCATTATACCTGATACTGGTGTAGAGTGTATGGCTGGAGTCCTTCATCCTTGTATGAAGTGGAAAAATTCCTGTAGACAAGTGTTGCCCCTTCACTTCTGTTGGTATCAGTGGTATGGTCCAGCCTGCGGTACACCTCATAATGAAGGACTCTACCATTTGGCTGAGCTGGAGGGGACCAGGTGAGCAGAAAGGTGGTCTGCAGGCCGCTGTGTTTGTCAGGCTGCAGGTCTAACAGTGGCGCTGCCTGTCCAGCAGGGGGAGCCTCCAGAGTGACTACGGATGACCAGTCACTGGAGGAGCAGCCAAGCGCTGTGCACGCCTCTATCCTCACCTCATACCTACATGCACACGCACACACACACACCCAATGGTTGACATCCATCTGTCTGTAACTTGCACAAAAAAGCCAACCATCAAACAGATAATGTATAAATCACAACCATATCAAGAGTATAAATAATAATAATAATAATATGCATGTTTTTTTATGTGTATAATTATTTTTCATATAGAAAACAAATGATGCAAGCCAGTGAGAGAAGACAATCCATTTTGTCTTGAGGCAGATTTTTATTTTTATTTGCTCCAGTGTTTGCGGTGAAATTTGATGCATCCCTGAGAAGACATATGGAAAATATTTTTTGTTATGATTTCCATCTTTGATTCTTCCCTTTAAAAACCAAAGTAACACAAGCTTACAATTTTAATTTCAGTTCACTTTCAGTGTAATTATTTAAAAGATATGTTAAATCAAACCATCTGAAGAATTTATTGTTTGACAGGTTTTTAAGAAAACTTAGGTTATTTATTGAATAAAATGGCACTGGTATTAACTGACCAAGCAGTGTTTTTTGTCACCAAGAGGTGGCACTCTGTTCCCTTCCTTGTTGCTCATTCTTATCTCTGATCTCCCCAATATATTTTCCTTTATGCAGCTCTTACTACATGGGGAAATGTGGAACTGTAAATTTGCTGTTAAACTTGTCTCTCCACCATTTTAGGCTGATACATGAATAAAAATTAAATTATAAATGGGCCAAATTTACACAAGAATACTCAATAAAATTGAAAACAACAACATAATCTACACTTATATCTACCTTACAACATAAACATTTACTCAGATCACACATAAAAAAACATTGTTTCATAATGACATAAGAGCTACCTGTGGTGAATTGTGGTTTGACTGACCTGTGGTAAGGGGCCAGTCCATGCAGAGGGGTGTGTCGGTCAGAGAAGGCACGATCCTCTGGAGTGAACACAGTGCTGTTGATGCTGACCTGCACTGGATCTCTCTGATACACAGTGTAACTCACAATCTCTCCATTAGGACGCACTGGAGAACTCCACTCCACTCTCACCTGGAAAGACATACAACACAGCATAAAACTTTTTAACAAAACTTTAAAGATAGTATCAAGGTAAACGTCCGCTTTAATCATTTTATGATTCAGCTGTTACTCGTGAATGACCCACCTGGCTTGGTCCCAGAGGCGTCAGTGTGGGGAGACCTACACCAGAGGGAGATGACGGATGGGTCTTTGCTGAGTTTGCGGCGCTGCTCACCGTCCCTCTGCTGTTGTTGGATCGGAGAACGTAGCTGTACTCCACGTTTGGCAGAAGTGTGAAGTCGTGGTAATGTGTCTCCGAGCCAGCGTAGATTACTTCCCCATCTCTGCAGAGTTCGTACCCTGAGATGACGCCATTAGGGTGCTCTGGTGGTCTCCAGGTAATCTCCACTGACTCTGGGCCAGTGACCTGAAAAATAAAATACAATATGATGATCACAATGTAAAGACTAATGGTCACTCTGTTGTCAGTTTATTAGGTACACCAAACAGAACATCAATATATATATATATATATATATATATATATAATCCTACCTTCATGGAAATTGTAATTGTAATAGGTGACAATTCAACTGTAGGATCATTTTGGAGGCTGCAGTTTAAAGTGCTGTTGAGCTGCCAGCTGTTTCTATTGTTATCCTACCTCACTGTACCTTGGTACAGACCAGTCTTTGTTCAGCTGGTGCAGAGAGACACTTAACAGGCACCAGTACAATTATTCCTGCATTGGTTCCTGTCAGTCTGTATTTTTGTCTTCTCGATTATTTGTGCTGTTACTCCTGATGTCACTTTACTGGCCATACTATTGTTCTGCCTCTTAACTACAATGCGTACAGCATGTTCCTATGTAAATAAACTTTGATTTGAATATAATTTTTTTCATCCCATTTCAGGATATCAGGCTAAATAACACAAACACCACCAACTTCAAATTTCTAAATGATCACAAAGTTGAATCAACAACTCTCTACAAGAGTTTTAACAAAAACTGAACATCATAACCTTCATGCAAGATTTATTGACTGTGGCATTAGTCTGCATCAGTTTTAGCAAGGTGTTCCTAATAAACTGTCAACTGAGGCGTGCATTTGTAAAGTTCTGTTGGATGAGTGGGGAAATGTCTCGATAGCAAAGCAAAAAGGTAGAACGGTTTGTCCACATAAGTCTTCAGGGTTGAGGAGTTTAGGGGTTGTGAGTGATGTATGATAGAGATGTACAAGTCTAGTTTACCTTAATTCAATGTGGATTGAAATCCACAACTCTAAGTATTGCACACAGTGTTGGAGTCAAAAATAAAAAAAGACACCTTGAGAGTCGGGGCATTCAGTCCAGTGGGCGGAGCCTCCTCAGTTACAGCAGACACTGTGGTGCTGGTGGTACACCCACCGCTGGTACAAGCCAACAGAAGCAGCTGATATGACGTGTGAGGCAGCAGATCTGACAACACTGTATTCTGGTCTCTCCCACGGTAAACCTCATGGCTGTTCAATTTCAGCAGATATTGTGTAACCTCTCCGTTCTGTGTCAGCGGTTTGCTCCAGGAAATGTTTATACGGGTGGATGTGATGGCATCCACTGTGGGAGCTTCCACTGTAGCGGGCGGAGCCTCTAAGGTTGTGATGTCTGTATGAGGACTGGTGATGCATCCCTCTGATGTACAGGCTACAACTGAGTAGCTGCAGAACAGAACAGAACAGAATTAAAGTTTATGTATATATTTGTTTACTTTGGTTCATTATAGATATAACAATAGAACAAGCAGTACCTGTATGCTGTAAAAGGCAGGAGGTCTTCATCAGTGTAGCTGAGCACAGTCGGGTCAAAACTAAATGAGAAACTGACGTTGTTCCTCTGAATCCTGTAAGACTGAAGAACCCCGTTGGGCTCTAAAGGAAGAGTCCATGAGACCAACAGCTGAGTGGGCTGACCTTGGAGGTGACTCACTGATGGAGGGACCAGGCCACGAGGGGGGGCCTGTCTGGTTTCTACAGTTACCCAGGGGCTGCTGGTGTTGCCAGCAGGGTTGTGAGTACGGACACTGAACTCATACCGAGTCCAGGGACGTAATCCAGTCACCGTGTAGGAGAAGGTTTCTGTTTGTTGTGGGGATGATTCTCTGAAAAGAACCTGTTGGAGACAAGGATGGAAATCAAACTGAAAACCAAGACATACTGACCCCTGTGAAATCTGTTGTTTGTTTTTTTAACACGACATCTTTATCAGTTATGAGAACAGGACCAAGGTTTAGCACAACTGCTTAATTTGGTTGGGAGCTTCTGTGTATTCTATCTGAATTACAAACGACCTGTAAACTTGAATATCACTGCATGTATCTTCAGAGACATGTCTTTATTGTCACCCACCTTTCCCCTCTCAATGCCCTCCTCATTACTTCTTTCCTTCCCCACTTCTTCCTGACTTCTCCCAAGTAAGAAATACTCTCCAATCGGCCCATTGGGCTGGGTAGGAGGTCCCCAGCTGAGTGACACGTGGTCTGGGCCAACGAAGAGAGGCTTGGGGGGAGGCTGGGAAGCAGGAGGAGCAGCTGCTGTGGTGACGTGCTGAGGAGGGGTGTGTGTGCAGCCCGCTGAGGTACAAGCTTCAAGAGTCAAGGCGTAGACAGTCCACGGCTCCAAACGCCGAAACAGGAAGCTGCGTGACAGGCCGCTGAACTCCAGGTTTCCCTCACTGTACAAGTTGTACATCTGGAGAGGAGGAGAGGGAAAGCAGGGAAGAGACGTATCAAGAGTGATGGGAGAGGAGGTAATGTAGGTGGGTTAGGAGACACATCAGAGAAGTGTGTCTCTTTGACTGTTGTAATTTCAGGTGCAGGTCTGTTGCTGTGCAGAAAGTGTGTATCAGCATATAAGTGAACTGTGTCCATGTACATAATAATGATCCACTGAAGTAAATACCTGAGGAAATTGTGAATATTATACATTTTTCTTTTTATTATTGATATATATATGATATACTTAAATAAAAGTATCACATTTACTTTTTAAAGCAGGGCCCTATTCTCTCAGGGTCACAAAAAACATGAATGAAAGTTGAACTCCATGTTAATTTGCCTCGCCACGGAAAGCAAATGTTTTATTCACCTCTTTGTTCGCACAGATTGGATTTGACCACGAGGCGAAGGTTTGCCACTGATACATTTGCACATTTGCAATCAACTACCATACTACCAGTCTTAGCAGTGGTTTCTCCTGATTCCATTCTATTGATTACTTTTAAAAATATATATAAAAAAAAGAGAAAATGTAACACAATACTTACAATACTCAATACAATACATATGTTAATTTTGTGGAGTAGAAAGTACAGATATTTGCTTACATGTGTAATGGAGTAAAAGTGACAAGTACCTGTAAATAAATCTACTTAAATAAGTTCAGATATATAACAAATGTACTGAAGTACAGTAACAAAGTAAATGTACTGTTACTACTGTATCTTCTACTATACTGGTATTATCTGAGGAGCACCATGCCCCACATTACTTATATATGTTCACTGTATTTGTTGTGTTACATGTACCGTGATGACTCCATTCGGAGCATGTGGTTGATCCCAGCTCAGCAGTAACGCTCTACCCTGCTCTCGCTGCTCCACGGTGAAGTTAGCCAGGCCAGCCGGAGAAGCCTCCAGGGTCCTAATGCCGACCCAAGGACTGGACACACTGCCTGAAGGGTTACACATCTGGACTCAGTGGACTGGTTCAGTGGCTGGTGCTGATATTATGTATCCCTGATGTTTTAAAATAAGCTGCTGATCATATTGAACCTACCTGCCCCGTTCGCAGCCTCCACTCGAAGACTATACTGACTGTATGGTTCAAAACCGTAGACTGTCACTTCGAAGACTGAACCCTGAGAGAAAAAAGAGAAACAAAAAAAGAGGGATGGAAGTGCAAGGAAAGAGAAGAAGAAAAAGGGCAAAGTAGGAGAGAGGGATTAGACGGTGATAGGAATAAGGACAGAAAAGTGGGGAGACAAAGGAATGATCATGCAAGAGTTAAAAAGAGAGAAATTGAAACGGGGAACTATTCGCCAGCACGAGAAGAGCGTCAGGAAATTAGTTCCACAAACAAACCCTGCATGAATAAAACCAGAACATTACTCATTAAAATGGGGGGAATGAAAGAACAGTGAGACAATGGCGAGCTAAGATGACATGACATGGGAGTTGTGATATCAACATTTCAACATCCAGGCTCTGTCATGGTAAAGTAAGTAGACACCAGAGAAGTGGCAGAGACAGAGAGAGACTGGCAGGCAGGCAGCCGTCCCTTATGGGTGAATTCAAAGCTTCCACAGCGAGTGTTTTATGGTACACATGCACCCTTTCATATCAGACACACACAAAGATACACAAACGCAGTGTGTCTGCCAGTAGCTTTAGGCCGTGGGACCCAGCCCAACGCCCTGGCACACGCAGAGTAGTGTGTGTGTACGTGTGTGTGATACAGTGGGAACAACATTTACTAATTGATAAGAGACACACTGTTGTTTCAAAAGGCCCTGGTGTGTGATGACATGGTAGTCAGGGAGCACTCGGCTCCAGGATGTGGCGTTGCCTGTTTGTTTATGACTGTGAGCTTTGAATTAGGTATGAGACTGATGTTTTTATGTGTATGACTGCGAACCATAGAAGGCTATATTTTTATATATGTTGACTCTGCAGTTTTTTTTTTATTTTGGAATTGTCTGTTCAGGACTGTACGCTTTCACATAAGCGAGCATATGTAAAGAGATTAACTGGTAACCCTCTTCAATGCAGCGGCGAGAGGATCAAAAAGGCTCCGATTCAAACGGAATCAAATGAAAAACCCTGACAAATCACCGTAGCGTGGCACCAAGGATGAACTGTCTGAACAACAAGCAAAATGCATGTATTCACAGTTTTCATGTCTGGGAGCCAACATGTTTTTCATCCACAGTAAAATAGGATTAATAAGCCCCTAGACACAAGCTAAATCCTCCTGCAAATCACAGCACTTCTCAGTCGAGAGAGAGAGGGAGGGAGGGACGCAAAGAGAGAGACACAAGGGGTGGAGAATGTAGAAAGAGAGACGGGTGGAGGGAGTGACAAATAAAGACCGAAAGAAAAAAGGCACAAGAATGACATATATATATATATGTATATATATATATATATGCGTGTGTGTATGAAAATAAGTTGATGTCGGACAGAGAATTTAAAAAAAGGGGTAGGAAAAAGTAGAGTGAGTTAGTTAATAAATAACAAAGGAAAGAAAAACTGAGGTTAGGGGGGGTGGGGGGGTTGAGAGAGTAAGAGGAAAAAAATCCCCCTCTATTTGTCATTAGAGGGAGGGAGGAACGCAAAGAGAGAGACGAGTGGTGGAGAAAGATAGAAAGAGAGGTGTGTAGGGAGTGAGAAATAAAGAGAAAGAAAAAAGAGATGGGCCTGCTATTAATGTATATATAAGTAAGTTGATATTGGACTGAGAATTACAAAAGAGAGTGAGTAAGTTAATAACTGACAAAGGAAATAAAAAAAGGAGAGAGGGAGGGAGAGGAAGACAGAGGGAGATTGAGCGAATGGTTAAATGAAAAGAGGGGAGGAAGCTAAAGTGGAAGAGAAAAAAAAGACAGATGTGGCAAAAGGGAGCGATAGATTAAGTGAGCGGGAATGAGAGATCTCTCTACCTTAAAAGCCGGTGAAATATGTGAGGCATGTGGCCTATAAAGCGGTTAACATATGCACATTGTCAATAGCAGCATCTGGCGCTGGCAGCTTTTATAGGAGCATGGAGACTCTGCTACACGCCTCTAGATGGCAATACATTCAAACACTTTATCACTGAAACACACCGCGTTAACGGCCTCCTCGCTGCATCACACACACACCGACACACACACACCCACACCCACACACACACGCAGACAGACAGTAATCAAATGGTGTTACACTAAAACACACTACTATTACATTACATTAACAGCTCCCTCAATAACCATTTCTCTCTCATACATACACATGTACACACACACATACACAACCACACAAAACAAAACACACAGTATGCTGAGAAATAATAACATGATAATTTTCAAACGATGTACAATCTCTGCAGTGAATATAAACACCACACAACTTGAACTGTATTTCCCAACATAGTATTTGTATCTGTTTAGATCAGTTTACACAACATAACTTCATCTCATTCTGCCTATAGGCCTCTCTAATTTCATTTTAACCTTTGGTTTCATTTAAATTATTCCTGTGTTTACATTTGTTGTAGTGTTTGGTGTCTATGCCTCCTAATCTTTACTTCTAAAAAGTTTTCTCTAATAATGCGAGATAGGGTGTGATTCAGCATTTTCAATGATTTCTTCAAGAGTCATTCAAGGATTTTGATGAAATAAATCATGTTAAGGAGACTGATATCTTTGAGTGTCTGCAATTTGGTGCAGATACAAATAAAAATCCAGATCTAGTGAATATAAATGTGGTTTCATCAGAGGACTGTTGGGCCTTGGTGGAGGTATGAACTTAACCAATGCTATTGTAGATATTCTTGTGTTTATATATGATGCATTATCATGTCCTTGGGTGTTTAGAAAGGCACCAGGAAATAAATTATTATTTACTATTACTCATCTGAACTGTAAAATTAAACACTTAGAGCTATTAAATGGTTTTCTAACCATTGTTTAGTTTAACAATGGGTATTTATGATTCTAGTGTCTGTGTTTCTCTTTTTTCAGCATCATAGGTAAAGTTAAGGATGTATTTATGCGATTGTCAAAGACTGTACAATAACAGCAAAAAACACTTTAGCTTAATGGTGGATTTTCTATTACGTCTGCTTTGAATAAAGACCAACCTATGAGGACCATAGAACAGCAACAATGTAAGATATGAAAGGAAAAGGTTCTTGTCAAGCGAGATCCAGTGGCATGAGCGTGTGCGTGTGGATGATCAAAGTCTCTAGTTAATCATGCCAAATGCAAGAGAACAGAGGAGGAGCAAGAAGTCAAGAGAGAGATGGAGGGGGGTGTAAACAAGACAGAAGGAGAGAAAGGAGACAACGACAGGACAGAAGAGAAGAGACAGGAAGAGGTTGTGCTAATTTATACATTAAAGAGCCCTCAGATCTTACATGGTTCAACACAACTTAGCATTGAAGGCAACGAAGCAATCTATTCAATCTTCTATTTCCCCATTCTGTCCTCTTTGTGTGAGCCCAGCTACAGCAGGGGTCTTCCGGACAGTGTGTGTGTGTGTGTGTGTGTGTGTGTGTGTGTGTGTGTTTTACTGTGTAGCCTTTATAACAGGGTCAGTGTGCATGTGTGCTTCTTGAACTTTGTGCACATTTATCATTACCAGTTTTTATGAGTGTGCATTTGTACGTATCCTAACCTGCCCACGCTTCCCTAGAAGAAGTGCGTGTGTCCAACTGCACATCTGTGTTTGTGCGTGCATGTGTGCTTGTGTGTGATATTCAGGTGGAGAGGCATGGTGCGGCTGGGGGGACAGTGTGTGATACTAATTAAGAATAACCATGTGTATTTGTCAAAAGAATTATGCTGATTATTTCACAAAGGGTTCAGCACTGGGCCCTGCAGAGAGACGGACCAACATTAGCATATGGCTACACACACACACGCACACACACACACACACACACACACACACACACACACACACACACACACACACACACACACACACACAGGTAGAAATAATGTAAGCTTCTAAGAAAATACATGACAGAAGTATTTCTAATAGTAGGTGAATGGAGTCCAGCTTTTCTACCTCTGGGACGTTTCTCTCCACAGGTCTTATCTGGACTCTGCTTTGTCATATTAAGACCTGCAGAGATAATAAAGCACCAAGCTGTTTCACTGTTTCACCTTTTCCTATGTGCCTCAGTTCTTTAGGTGTGTGGTAAAACATGCCAACTGAAGATATGATTCAATTCAATTCGGTTCAATTCAATGCAATGCTTCAGTCCAGTCTATTAGCACAAACTGTGCCCTGTCCAGCCCTGTGAGAGCAGTAATTGTTTTCAGAGGTTTCTGAGGTCAGCCAGCGCCCCCAGAGGTCAGCCCCCCATGCCAAGCTCTCAAGCCAAGTTTGTGCGTGTGCATGTATTTATGTGTGCATGCCTAATTCAAGGCTGCTGGCACAATCACCCTGTGTCTGTTTGCAAATGCCCTGCATGGGTGTCCCTGCTAGTCAGTGTGCGTTAGACATACCCTGACACATACAGACGTTTATGCAACACGCACACGCACACACGCACACGCACACACACACACACACACACACACACACACACACACACACACCGAGTGCCATCAGGCATGTGTTTGTCTGTGGCCAGCACAGACATAGAGAGGGACTGTAGGGGTCTGGAACAGGCGTGCCCACTTCACACCGACAGCCATGATTGGCTTTGGCGGTTATAGACCGCAGGAGCAGTGAATTTGGAATTTATGTGTGTGTGTGTGTATGATGTGGCCAAAGACCAATGGATATAGCCTGACGAGTGAGGGACTGTATGCTTAAAATCACAGATATCTCCCTAACTTAAAATGAGTCAAATAAATTGAAGCTGAACTGGAGCCAGTTTTGTGAAATATAATTCTTGATTAAATATGTTGATATTAAAATGTTATCTGAACATTAAGTATAGATAATGGAGAGATCCAAGTTTTCTTTAAACTCATCAACACCAATGGATGGACTTTATTCTTACTGCCAAATATAAACACAAAGAGTCTGAATGCATGTCCAGGCAGGAAGACAGCATCAGAATGTCTTCTCCAGGTTATAGATAAACATACAACCCCACACACACACACTCTAAAGTGATGACCATCATATCATGGTTGCAGCACTAAACGCCCATTAAGACAAGTGGAGGGCACTACACTGGATGGTGTGGCCTCTTCACAGACAGACACACAATAACACACAACCTGTCATTACCCAGCAATAGAGAGCGAGAGAGAGAAAGAGGAAGTAAGCGAACATATACAAAACTCACTTGAAAAAAAATCACTTGACAGAGTGAGAAGGAGACAGAGGAAGAGGGGATGAAGGGGGCAAAGATGGTGGATGAGAATAACATAAAAACCGTAATTTGTGACGTAGGTAGAGAAAACCCAGATGGAAATGGAAAGTGATGGAGGGAGGCCTGAGCAGCGTGGAGCGACGGAGGGAGGAGTTGAGAAAGAGATGAGGAGACAGTGAGAGAGATTGCAGTTGGGAGAAGGGGGAGTGTTGCGGCCTGATTATTTGGCTGTTTATGCAGAATGCTGAGAGCCCTCCAATCAGAGTTGGAGACCTCTAACTAAGGGGTCTGATAGGCCGAGGGCCTAACGAACTTTGCATCCGAGTCTCCTCATCCTCTCCTCTAATCCTCCCTTCCTCACTTCACCTGTCTCTTCCTCCACTTTCAACCTCCTCGTCCCTCTCTCCTCACCCTGTGTGCACTCAGCTCTCCATTCCTTTCTCCCATCCACTCCTCCATCTCCCTCATTTGTTAGAGGGTGTCACTCAGAGCAAGGGCAAAGTCTTGTCATTCCTATTCCTTGGACCACCCTTTATCCTCTGCTCCTCTGGTTAAGTGACGCAAACTGGAGAGCTGAGCTGTGAGTAAGAGTTACAAGCAACAAGTGATGGAGTAAAGCTGTTGTTCAATCCTGTTTCCATGTCCTTTTACTTATTTTACTGTAATTAAAGATATAACAGGGATGTGACAGGTCAGTCAAATTAAAGATGCCTGCGTAGTCTCTTTTACATCTTTCTAAAAATACAAATCTACCAAGGATAAATACATTTCCATGGAAAAGGCATTTAGATTTTCATGAAATGCATGCAAAAACTACTCTGCTGATTTCCATGAAGTTTTGTGGAAGGGTTAGGCCTGACCCAAGGAAGAAGCCATTACATTTTGGTGCAGGAATTTGTTTATCACTTTCTTTAACATTGCGATATATTTTGATATATCTGTCTCTCACTGATCTGTTCATAAATTGTTGTGCTTTATAGAAAGACTTTAACATATGGGGACATTTTTGCTGAGTCTTGTTGCCAGTGTGAGATTAGTGGGTAACAATCTGAGAGTCAAGGAGACCACCACATGTAGCCATGAAAGAGTCTGACACCAATCCCCATATATGGATGAAACAAATGGTTTATAATCGAATAAATGATGAGCTGCAGAGGTGCAGACAGGTGGAGTTTATTACTTTTGGTCAGAGCTACATGCTTCCTTCTTCTCGTCTTTATGCTAAGCTAACAGACTGTTGGCTTTATATCTATCCTACACATACTCTCAGCAAGAAAATGAATTCAGTAAATTTAACAGTCTTGCTCCATCTAAATAAACATTCTAAAAGTTGAAGTATTTCCTGCATCTGTATTCATGCAGCGTGTTTCACAGCATGTGTTTAACATCATCACTTGTTTGTTGCGATCAAATCATTCCACACACCTGCAGGACATACATGTACACACAACATACTCTGATAACATGTCCATACTTATAAACGTCTTCTAGCGACACATGCCTAAGTACACATATTCTGACTGTGTAGGTCAAACACACACACACGCACACATTCTGAACCTCGTGTTGGCTTTGAGACACAGTTCGCCGGCTGGCCCTCGCTGTCCCGCGTTCTCTGACGGGCTCTTAATGGTAAACTAACAGATTGTAAACATGCTGCTAGCGCTCTCTCTTTCTCCACTCTCTATATTAATCACTCTCTTTTTCTCTCTCTCTTCTTTCTTTACACTCCTCTTCCCTCACTTCTTTACCTTTTCCTTCGCCTCGCTCCCTCTCTCCCCATCCCTCCTTCTCTTTTCCTCTCTCTCGCTCGCTGTCTCTCTTTTGCTTTTCCTGGGGTATTTTTTAAACAATGTGTCCTTCATGTACGGTTGGTTACGGGGCGTACAGAAGGACATCATTAGCGCTGGTGGTTAAGCTGTAATTTACACCATTACCGAGGTAGGGGCCATTTTTATTGCCTAGTAAATTTCAGCTCTGAAATATTTAGACCATATGGCTCAATTTGTGTAATAACCTTAATTTCCAAGCACCCTTCAGCTCCCTTCAGCGCCGGCTGTTGTTGGCGGATGGCAGAATGGTGTGTGTACACGTTCATATGTGTGTGCACGGTTTGGGTTTGGAGCACATACACACAAACATGCACGCACCTTCACGCACACAGAAACATGGACATGGCAAAAATTGTAACGCATACTCTCAACATTACACACACTCTTTCACACGCGCTCCCCGATTCATTCATTCACACAAGCAGAAACACACACGCACGCACATACACGTATGTATGCATGGCGGTAGCAGATTAATAGGGTGTCAGCTTGTGTTTGGGTGAGGGAGCGTCAGGCGTCGGCCAGATGGTTCTCAGGGATGATGACTGTCAGGGGTCCTGCTCTGATCAATGGGATGTATTAATACAGCACACACACGCGCACGCACACAAATAACACACACACACACACACACTGTTGCGCATACACACAAAAAACATTTTATGCATACATACACACACACACAACACAACACACACACACACACCACACACACACACACACACACACACACACACAGAGATATTCAGACATATGTAGCCACATAATGTAACACACACCAGCACACACACTCATATATGCACATGGACTCCCTTCACCAGTGATCCCAAGGGCCGCAGCGTAACATCTGGAAGAGCCAAGGGAGGGAGGAAAGGACAGAAGAGCAGAGGAGGAGAAAGAGGGAGGTGGTAGTCAGGGAAATACAGGAGACAGGGAAATGTAAGGGAGGAGAGAAGAGAAAAAGGAGGAAGAGAGGGAGGTGCAGAGGGAGTAAGAGAAGAGATAGGGGAAGGAGGGGGTGTAGAGAAGAGTTGAAGTGTGGAGGAGGTGAAAGAAGGCTGTATAACTGGTTAGATGAGCGAGCAGAGTTGTGGAAATTAAAAGTGGAAGAGGAAGTATAGCGTTTATTGATGAAAACAGGACAGAGATCACAGAAGAGAGGGAAGCAGGGATTGAGGAGGAGAAGGAAAATGAAAATACAAGGTGGAAGAGTTGCAAGGTAGTGAGGGATGTGAGTGGCTGTGACAAAGAAGAAAGAAAAAGAATGAAAGTGTGAAACATGTAAGAGAGGAGAACAGAGGAAAACATGGTGAGTGGCAGGATCCTTAAAGGCTAGAATATCCACTGGAATGGACAGAGCAGCTGACTGAGTTACGGTGGAGAAGAAAGATGACCCTCCTACAACATAGGTGATGTGGGAGCAAACAAAAAAGAGGGAATAAGGTGAAGACTAGGAGACAGAGGAGAGGAGGAAAAACCAGGAAGGAAAGGAACAGCATTGGAGAAGAAAGAGAACGAAAGGAAACCTGACACCCTGTGAGTGACGGATATGTCTGTCTGGAAGATGTAATGGTACAGAAAGAGATTTTGTTTAGTTTCTTGAGTGCATATGTTTGTGTGTGCGTGTCTGCCAGGCGGCGCGCAGGGATCTAGCGAGGCAGGCCGCCTGCGCTTCGTACCCTCATTCCGTCCGATTGCCATGACGACCCCATTAATCAGCCAGGCTGGCACAGAGCAGGGTTCCCAGCCCAGCCTGAGATCAATACACACACACACACACACACACACACACACACACACACACACACACACACACACACACACACACACACACACACACACACACACACACAAACTAAGGGGCTAGGAGACTTTAGGCAATAAAGAATGGGTGGAATGATGAATATTAAGGTGAGAAAAAAGTTAACTTAGTAATAATGAGAGAAGATAAAACAGACAGGCGCAGGAAGATAGAGAGTCACAGTCCTAATGTCACTTCTGATCATCATTCATTAAGGGTTTCTGTCATCACTTGTTCAGGAAACAAATGAAAGACGTTCCTGAGGTTACAATCTACAGTCGAAGATACAGGAAATGTATTGGAATTCAAACTCTTTGAAGTTTGAATTATAAACAATGATTTATTTCTTAGAATTCAAAAAAGCTACGACTGTCATAAAGTTCACTTTAACATTATTTCCCGCGATGTTGTGATCAAATGATTGTCCTGTACTTGTGGTAAACGGTGTTCAGCAAAAAACAGCAAAGAGATCAAAAATACAATCAAATATTTTATTAAGTATTATAATTATTATTTATTATCATTGTTATTTATTATTAACTATGGCATTCAGTAGATCACATACCTCCATAAAGGCCCAAGTTAATTCAATCAAGCTGCACCAAATTTCACAAACTTATGGATCAGTTCTGTAAACATGATTTCAAAATGTCCTTTTCCCTTCCTTTTAAATTATTGTTGTCCTTTCAACTAACTGCTTGTTGTCTATCTCTAAAACCTCAAATTCAGTTTCAAAACAAATGCTTCAAAACAAATGTTCGGGTCTGCATTACTAGGCAAGACACAGATGTAACCAAACCCTATTACACCCTGCTCTTTGAAAGTTTGCTGGGAACGCTGTGTCTCATTTCACTTTCTTTGTGTATTCTTAAACAGCAGAGAGCGTGTGGAGAAGGCAACTGCGTGACAAATGACCGCCACCAAAACAAGTCTATGCCATGTCAATGAGCCTCTCACACACACACACACACACACACACACAGACTCACACACAAACACAGCGTTCCATATCAATGAGAAGGTGAAAGGTCTCCATTTACATCTTGTATTAATTATGAGTGACAAGCCAAAGGTCACAGTGGGAGAAGAGGCCACTCATATGGACAGAATATAGATCTACACTTCTACCTCTTCTTTCCTTTCCGCTCTTCTCCTGCCTTCCCCCAATCTATCACTCTGTCTCGTCCCCCTTTTGTTCCTCCACTTCTCTTTTTCTCCCCCCTCCACTTTTCTCTTTTGGTCTCACTCTCTTCTTTTCTCTTTCTTACCCACTCTATTAACTCTGGTGTTCTTTGTTCCACTCTTCTCTAAGTATTTGTCCATTGATGCCTTTACCTCCATTCTTTTTGTCTCTCCTCTTTTCTCTTTATGTCATGTTTGAATCTCTATTCTGTTTTGACAAGTTTTTGTTTGTTTCTTCTTTTTTCCTGAGACAGAAATACATCTATCTTTCAAATGATAACTGCTGCATAAGTGGAATCATACAAGCTTAGAGCTTCACTGTGGCAGGTGTGTACACACACACAGACACATGCTTGCACACTGAACACACAGGTGTGTGGTAGTGTGCAGAGAAGATGCAGCCACTGTTAACGGATATCTCATTGCAGCTTTGGGTGAACTTATCCTGCTTACTGAGCTGCCAACTCCTATTTATGGCAGCTGCTATCAGTGGTGTGTGTGCACAGTACATGTGTGAGGGTGTGTTTGTGTGTGCACGTGTGTTTCTGGTTTGCGGTGGCTTGCTCATAGTTTTCTCAGAGCACCAGAAATGGCACAGAATTGTGGGAAGGGCCCTGGAGAATAGCCGGTCAATGGCTTTGTGTGTGTGGGTGAGTGTGTGTGTGTGTGTGGTTGTGTGTGTCTTTAGGCCGCTCACTGGTAAACAGATGGCACCAGGACCACAGGTAGAGTCCAAATTTCTTTACATGCACTGCGCACACACATTCACACACATACACAAACTGCATATTACCGTATATTTTCTATTTCTTTTGGAATCATGTACATTTTCTGGTATGCTTGCATATGTAAATATGTATTGACAAAATATATAGTAACCTTAACAGTTCTGTGTGGTTCTACCATGAGGATATCAGAAACAACCAATACCTGCACAACACAATATTGATCATGGAGACGGCCCTCACAGAGAAATGTTCTGATCATCCACCATTTACTGTGCTTTGTACTGTATGTGTGCATTTACCTCCACAGTGAGAGCAGTAACAGCAGTTGAGTTGAGCGTCGGGTCCTGTTGGTGCTTCTCGTAAACCAGTCTATAATGGGAAATGAGACCGTTGGGCCGTCTCGGTTCACTCCATTTCAGATGGACTGAGTATGCACCTGTCAAAGTGCACAGCATGTGGGACTGTTACAGTGCTTCAATACAAGTGCCTTTTCATGTGCCAACAGCGTTTTCATGTGACTTGGTGAACTCACCGGTGGGTGTTACAGTGGGAGGAGCCATATCCTGCGGTTTTGCCTGTAAGGTCTGGGCTAAAGCCCACTGGCTCAGTACTGAGCCTTTGGGGTTGTGGGCTTGAACCCTGTACTGGAAGTAGCTGAAGGGCTGCAGGGTGGGGCTTGCGTCGAAAAACTCAAGTGGCCCCCTGGACCAGATGAAAACCAGCAGCTCCTCCTCTGTTCTTACTGGACGCCTGTAACCAAATACATCCTTTGTCATTCTTTGTTTATTTCCAAGTCCAAACATACTTTATCTTTAATTTCAAACTATTCTATGAAAGTGAGCCTATATTGAAATCACTTAAGCTGTACTTAGTACAATCAAAAACTGCACTTGAGATACGCTTCAATAAACTATGTCATGTTTATGAAACTTTGGCTCCTAAAGAAGTAAATTATATTCAAATATAATTTAGATGTCTTTTCACACCATAGACCATGAATATAAAGATGGACGACTTTACAGCACTGAAAAGTGATTGCCCTCTTGTGACTGGCTGCTGTATCGGCCATAAATCCCACCCCCTCCATGTTAGCAGATGGGACATGGGTCGGACTAAAACTAGAATAACCATCCTGCAGTTGTCTGCATCCAGGGCAGTTTCAGTTGACATACATTTTTGTTCCATACTCAAGGGGTCACTGTGAGCTTTACTAAAATCTAATGAGAAATTCCCTAGAGTCAGATTTGAGATATCGTTTTTTAAGAGGCCAAAAACATGTTTTGTGTGGCCACCTTGACCTTTGATCATCAGTTAGTAACATTTTTTTTTTACTTCTCTCAAGGTGTTTATTGAGATATCGCGCTCACGAGAATGGGATGGATGGATGGACGGACAACCCGAAAACATACTGCCTCTGGCCACTGGCTGTCTCTGGCGCTGCAGCATTTAAATAAAGGTACAAGTGAAATACATTTTCCCAAAGATGGATACTGTCATTTTAGGTCGTTCTTATCACACTGACATTTGCTCCAGAAAAATGATTGACACCTCGGACTGACTCATGATTGGTCGAGAGGGGTCTTGATACCACAGCTTCACATCATGATCTCCACTGTGCAAATGACGTCTAAATCTCAAGATGGCGGCACCTGTATCCGAGATATTTTGACTTCAAATTTGTGCATTGGGTGTAAACAGAGACGCATCGTCCATCTTTGCATACAGTCTATAATGCTCCTGTACAGTGTATATTGATGATTCACTTTTGTGTGTATGCAATATATCCAAAATATACCTGGGCTATGCTACAAATAGAAAAAGTGTCACTATGTAAAGTAAGTAATCTCAAGTATTTTATCTTATTATATTTCAGAGTACTGAATTACACATATTTGTAGAAGTGAAATAAAGAATGTATCACCACGTCTCCCGTTGTGTATAAGTGACTGGCTGATGTAAGCACCCTGATGTCTCTGTAAGCCCCTCTGTCTGTGATTACGTCGGGTTTTGGGTGTGTGTCAAAGAGAGAACGAGGTAGATTTTCCTATTTTATCCAAGTCCCTGTCTGCCCGAGTCTGATCATGCCAGGTGTGTGTGTGTACCGCTATGCTAATGTGTGTTTCCTGAGGAGTTAAAGGGCTTAGTCTGGTCTGACCCTGCATACAGATCACACACTCTGGTCAACAAGCAGACCACGACCTTCAGCATGCATTAATACACACAAACACGCACACACATGCACACACAACATACGCAGATTGTAAAACAGACACTCGCCTGGAGACGAATGACTAAAACTTGTGGCCTTCTGTACATACATTGTGTGTAGATTACATTTATGAAACAAGTATGTGAATGTAATGTACTATATGTGTGATACTTCAGGCTCATTAGTGTTGTAGTGTGAACATGACATATTACAAGGAATGAAGACGTGTTTTAAACTTTGACTTTTAGCTGTTACATCCCACTACGTTCATTCTGGTATGATGTTGAATGTCTCCCCAGTAAAATCATCAATGGCTGAGTGAAAATTTGGTTTCCACTACTTGTCTGTTTGTGTTTGTTACCTGTATATGTAGTAGGAGGTGATGAGTCCATTCGGTCTTTTGGGGGGTAACCAGTAGATCTCCAGGACATTGGCTCCAGCTGCCTTTATTGTGGGGGGTGACAGACCTTCTGGAGAGGTCTCTAATGTCCTAACTGAAACAGCCTCTCCTACTCCACACCCCCCTGCAAGAGCAAAACAAGAGGAACTGTCACAAAACACACACAGATATCTACTCTAGCACAACCGATACATGATGTCAATACATTGGTTGATCTTTATCCGACTGATAAATCTGTCTCTTCTTTTTTCCACATCACTCATCGGATCGGCTTCAAACTTTGCAGGTGTGTTGCTGGGGACCTCAGGAAGCACCTGATGAAGTCCTGAATCCTCATTTATTTTAAAATGCACATGTGCACTTGACATCATGGTCATAGTATCCTCAGAAGTTGTACAAGGGTACGTAGGCAACTGGACATTTCACCTCATCCAAAAGGCTTCTTCATTTCCCAAGCAAGTCCAGTTCCCTACGTACACACAACTTCTGAAGACATCATGAGTAAAATCACATTAAGTTGTTCTGTTTGTAGATGAAACCTAATACCCTCATTTTTTTGCAACAATGCCATGCACACAATGGGCAAACACTTTGATTGTGCAAAAACATAGTTCCTTGTATATTTACATATAGCCTCCCATTGCTTTGCTACTGGCTGCATCATCATCTATCACAACACAATACGCAATGATTCGATGCATCTAACAAAGTGTGTTTGGCGTACCCAGCAATTTCATTTTACAGGCCACACAGAATACATTAAATCTAGCTGCTTTAACTACAGTTTAAATCTACAGTAGCTGGCCTCCTTACAGACCAAAGTCTTTGTTCAACAAAACTGAAGCAATGTTACACCAATCACAAATAGTTCTGCTATGTACACTAGTCAATCATAAATCAAACAGTGTATGAGGCTTTGATCTGTTTTCACAACTTTGTTCACATCCTTGTTTTTAACTTCTCATCACATACAGATGATTGTTTCAGTGGAAAGATATTCACCCGTCTGACAGGCCTGTACTCTGATGTAGTAGCTGGTGAACGGCTCCAGATCGGTCACAGTGAGGCGCAGGTCTCGCCCAGCATGATGGATTACGGCTCTGTCACTTCCTGCGTTAAACAGGATGTTGTAGTTTACAGGCTGGCTGTGATCGAGCTGAACTGTGGAAAATGAGAAAGACACTTGTTATGACAATCATTAGTTGGTTACATCATTTTGGAAACACATTCATAACTGAAAGAAAAAACTGAGAGAAGGGTTATAATTTAATTCCTGCAAACCAGACAGACACATCAAGCTGACCCGTCATGCTGCATACATGGACTGTGAACATGACTTTACCAACATACATAATTTACTGTCACATCCATGACTGTAGAGTTTTTCAAACAATAAATGAATAAATAAACAAATGTATGTTAAATTTGAAATAGCATTTTATGGGATTAGACAAAACTAGTCTATAACATAAAGCACATAGTACAGCTCAAGTACAAAAGGGCATTTTACTGTTTTAGTTTAGACCATAACCATAAATTATAACTAAAAATTGTTTAGGAATGTTTCATTTGTGTTTATTTATACTGCTTTTAGTTGTTTTCGTCATTTTTACTGATTTATCTCTTATGTGGCCAATGATCTTTCAGTCAACTGCCTTGTCTGGTTTTCATTTGTTTAATTTTTGATCACTTGTTAAGCACTTTGTAACATGGTTAAGAAAAGTCCTATAGAAATATACCTTAATATGTGTTAAAATAAGTAGTGTAACTAACATTAAATCATCGTTTCCTACAACAGAGTCAACATATCTATTTACATTTTTTTTTGACTGACGTTACACATTGGTGAGCCAGGTCGAGTATTGGTTGTTTCCCATTGACTGCTGCAATTTCAAAATGAACTTCTGCAAACAGCCTCTATTATTTACTTGTTTTCACAAAAAAATCACCTAGCAACAAATCTGGCAACTTTCCAGACAAAGCTTTGCTACTTTCCATAGAACAGCGTCCCCAGTGTTGCCCTGGGAGAGTTTGACTGTGTGACAGACAAAAGCTGCTTCCAGACATTCAATGCAACTCTGAAATGATCCAGATATTACACAGAGGAGCTGAATGTGTGAAGACAATCGTCCATATCAGTTGAACTGGACATTAAACAGTCTTTACCCCTGCCAGCTCCCTGAGACAAAGTCTGTGTAACGTTCGATTACAATGATGGGCAAACAAACAAAGGGCTGATACCGGTTGAGAAGACAGACTGCAAATATGATGCAATGACATCACAAATATGTTGATTAGCGTCAGGCCATTCCACACCAGTTTCCAATACGTCCTCAATTTTACACAATGACCATACACGGTGCAGCAAAACATTAGTTTCTGGCACTGTGGTCTCACAAATAGACAAAAACACACTATTGTATACATACAGAAACACCCACACAGATACACACATGAACTTAGACTTTGTTAATATTCTCACCGGAGGTTTTTCCATAATTCAGGCCTACTGTATTGTGATGGGTTATTCAACATTCATGAACTCTTGATATCTTGAGAACGAACTGATTACCAGACAAATGAAAGACTTCAATTATTCACCCCCCAACTCGCATATGCACACACACACACTGACTCCATCACATGGGGCTTTTTATATGAGCACACTTTAGCTGCGTTAATACACTTTCACACAGTCCACACACAAACCAACGGATGTGCGTGAGCACACACAAAAGGGTGAAAGTGCGTCTCTTTGTGATCGCTATGATGCTCATCCATACAGGTGTAAATGTCTCTGTGATATTTACAACCAAGCTGATGCTTTAACATCTTCTACTTCTTATATCTGATGGTTAAAATTACAATTGCATATATAACACACACACACACACACACACACACACACACACACACACACACACACACACACACACACACCACAACAGAGGCCTTTTCAGTAGCCATACGTCAGTGTTTTGGCAGTTAGTGCATGCATATGAAGACACAAACACACACGTGCATTTACGTACACATACAGACACCCTGTCAGAGAGTCAGGCACGCACACATACACATACACACAAGTCGAAAACACTCCAGACTCTGGGCTCAGGGAGTTAACCAAGCGTGAGAACCCAGCCGATATTTCCTCACCTTTAAAATCAACCCGTAATGACGATAGAATAGGCCTGCCTATGGAAATATCTCCACAATGACATGCACACACATATGCACACATGCACGCACACTCACGATCTCAAATACACACGTATAAGGATGCATGCATAAACACAATCACAAATATACGGAAACAAAAGACAAAAACACACACACACAAATACGCACACACCTACACACACAGTGAAGAGTCTTTGCTAGTTGGCCCTATAAGCGGTTTCTGAGATAGGAAATCAGCCTAATGAGAGAGTAATAGTCAATGATAGATGGGTTAGGGCAGACAATCACTGCCCCATAAGCATGCAACTCAGCCCTAAGTGTATGCTCATGTATGCCTGTGTGTGCCTGTGTGTGTGTGTGTGTGTGCCTGTGTGTGTGTGTGTGTCCAGGTCCTGAGAGGCCAGAAGGTGAATGGAAAACTACTCGTCAGGGTCTTGGTTGCAGTCTGATGAATTTATTCACATGCAGGAAAAAAAACGTCTCTCAAGTTTAATATAGTGACTATTTTTTGTTGTCTCGTAAAGCTCCAGTAAATGTGACAGGCCATATTTTAGTATTGTGACTTTACTGAATGATTTTAATAACTTGATATAGAATTTTGACACTATATGTATCACATGTAACTGTTTCTAGTTTCTGGTTCATGCTTGTCATTCTGTGGGTTTATCATAGACTGTATATAAAGATGGACAATGCCTCTCCACTTCTTCCTACAATAACTAATTAAAAACAAACTTTAGTGTTGTAAAATTAAGTGTTGTAAGAACAACCTAAAATGACAAAAAACATCTTTAAGAAAAAATATATTTGACATGGGCTTTATAGTTTGATCCGTGTCTCATTCATGAACATGGAGGAGGCAGGGTGTATGACCTTCATTGCAGCCAGCCACCAGGGGGCGATCAAGACACCTTGGCTTCACATTTGGGGAGCAGTCGTGTCGTCCATCTTTATATACAGTCTATAGGGTTTCAAATGCAGTCTCTGCATCTCAAAACAGATTTGAAACACTGAAATGAGTATGACGGCAAATTACCCATAATGCCACGGCAACATCTGGAGTTTGTGCAGTCATTAACAGAAGTGATTGGTTAATGAAGCTTCCAAACAACACTGGTGAGAGTGGAGGAATCCACTGGTTCTTTGTGTGCTCCACCACTGAAAATTCCCATTGCTTTCTATTTATAATATTATCAGTGCTTCCTACAAATAAGAGTCTCCATGATAAAGTGAAGATACTAGATGAGCCTAAATGTCTGAATTATAATGTGTACCTGCTAAATGTTAAAACTGAACACAGGCTTTATCCATCCATCCATCCATCCATCCATCCATCCATCCATCCATCCATCCATCCATCCATCCATCCATCCCATTTAGATCTCTACTCACCAGGAGGGGTCCAGGCTAGGGAGATGGTGCGGGGGCCTGACACTGTCACATTGTGGGGGGTTGGAATCCCAGTGGGGCACGTAGCTGGAGTTTGAATCACATATTTGTCACTCACACCCGTCCCACCCCCTGTACTGGCCTCCAGCTCATACACATACCTGAAGAGATGGAAGGGTAAAGGGGTAAAGAAGCAAAGAGATTGTCAAAGAGGGGTCTTGTTGATGATGAAGTGAGAGGAAAAGGCTGAGGTAGCTCAGATAACCACTCTTTATACCTGTGGTGAGCAGAAAAGCATTGCAGAATGAAAACATCAAACCTTATGGAGTATACGAGAGCAGACGTCAGATTCCACTCCTGTCAGACAGGACAGAATCTGAGGCTGCAGTTGACACAGGGTCATGAAATCTGCACAGACGAAGACTGGAGAAACATGGCCTGGTCTGATGAATCTGGATTTCTACTGGGGGACTCACGGTCAGAGCCTGGCATTAACAGCATGGATCTATGGACCCAGCCTGCTTTGTGTCAACAGCCCACGCATGGTGGTGGTGGTGGTGTAATGGTGTGGGGAATGTTCTCTTGGCACACTTTGAGCCCCTTAACACCAATCAATCATGGTCTGAAATCTACAGCCTACTTCCTTATCTTCTAACAGTTTCTTCAGCATCATGTCACAAAGTTAAAATCATCTCAAACTGTTTCCTGAACATGACAATTAAACTCTATTTGGATCATTTTGTATTTGGCCTGGACCACCACATAGTGCACTGACTGCAGTTGCAGGTTGTTCTTTGCTATGGACCTTTCATTATAAATGAGTTAGTTGAATGTTCCGTGGCAATACCTAAAAAAAATCTTTGACTCCTAAGCTTCAGCGTTGTGATTTACAGATAGTTCGGATAAATATTAATAATAATAAAATTATCCAAAAGAATCTCGAGAAAGAACTCTAGAGACACAACTCTAGAAAGACGAACACAAAGAAATCACTGTCCCCTGCAAACTTCAGGAATGTGTGTCGATACGGCTGTGTGTGTGTGTGTGTGTGTGTGTGTGTGTGTGTGCGCGCGCTGATACAGTGACTACACTTGAGGCCCAATCTTTCTCCTTCTCCATCATACACCTTTCTCTCTCTCTCTTTCATTCGTCTTGTTGCCTCTCTCGATCCACTCTGTACCTCTGCCGCCCATGACATCATAAGATAGATTTCCCTTTTAAGAGCGCGTGGCTGGCTGGTGCTAAAGCTTACATTAGCTGTGTAAGTGGGCCACCATTTAACATTAAAAGCCTTTAATTTGCTATAAACTCCGGCACACATGCATTAATAGGCAGCAGCGTTGGGTTATTGTTCCTGCGCCAGGCGTTTTAAACAGGAGGCCATTAGCACATCTGCACTGGGTTAGAATGCAGTCAAGAAAAGGTGTTAAAAGTACTCATATGTTACTCTCACACACACACACACACACACACAAACATAAATAAATGCACCTCACTGAGAGACCAACTGAGAGATAGAAGGAAAGAGAGATAGTGATAGAGATCATGACAGGAAGAGAGTGACGCAGTGAGAGACTGAGTGTGATGGAGGGTGAGAATTTTATCATGGCATAAGGTTTCAGTGGGAGAATGAATTTTAACACTTCATCACTAGAAGATATTTACTTCAATGTAAACACCGCCTTGGGATATCAAAAGTAAAATACTGTGTGTGTGCGAGGTAGGTAATTGATGAGTGGGGCATTTGCATCTGTTTGACTGTGGTTGTGTGTGTGTGTGCGTGCGTGTGTGTGTGTGTGTCCTGCGGGGCCAGCCAGAGGGAATAGGTTAATTCTCTCGTCATCTTAGACACTTCCTGGGCTGCCGAAGCAAAGTGACAGCTAATCAACATTGTCATAAATAATCAATGGCCACTTTGAGCAGTCTCACGCACAGACACATGCACACACACAAAGAGGCATGCGTGGGAACACACACACAGGAAAGCCAAGACACACACACAAGTGTGCCTGGATAATGGGGCCGGTGCTCCCTGTGTAATTCTTGGTGCAGGACTAAATTGGGAAAAGAAGGGAAGGAGGAAGGGAATGAGGTAAGAGGGGAAGGACATGAGGGGAGGCAGAGAGAGAGAGAGAGGGGAAAGAAGTGAATAGGGAGCAAGACAAGTGATGAGAAGCGAAGGGTCGGGACGGAAATGCCTTCTGGCAGACTATCTGGAATTAGGGAAAATTAAACGTCACACACACATACAGTCCTATCTTCTTCCTCCCTTCCTTTCTCTTTCTCTTTCACACACACAGAGGAGATTGGAGTACTGCAGGGTGTTATCCCGAGAATTCTATTTGGGGTAAAGAGAAATTGTCTCGGGAGAGAGAGAGGGCCGCGGAGTGAGAGAGAGAGGGCTGAGGAGAGAGAGAGAGAGAGAGAGAGAGAGAGAGAGAGAGAGAGGGGGGAAGACAGAAGAGGAGGGAAGGTGAGGAGAGAGAGGGTATCATTTTACACCCCCATAATTAAAACAGAAAATCCATCTTAGGAAAAAAGACACGGATTAGTAAAGGTTAAATGAAAACAAACAGATAAATAAAATCTACGCTCCAGTGCTGTCTGTAAGCAAAAAGCCAGATCTGATTTGTGATTTTAATGCATGTGCGTGTGTGTGGTAATGTTTGCGTCTGTCATTGCTATATCAAATATTTGCTCATTAAATGACACAAACAGACATATACAGAGTGCAGTCCTGAGAGAGAGAGACAATAGGAGAGCTTTCAAAACAGGGTGACCCTGATATAAACACACACAAACACCCATGTGCAGGCACAAATGGGAAAAAATTAGGAATTAAAGGAATGATTAATTACGAAGCTACAAGTGAAGTGTGTTTATGCATGTGCGGCTTCTACACACACTTCAGTACATGTTTGCATTCACGTGTGTGTGTGTGTGTGTAAAAAGCGTGGGAGTGCATGATGTCCACCTGCGGTTTGGCAGGAGTCCAGCATCAGTGTAATTCTGGTCACGGTGGTCTCCAGTAAAAATAGTGTGACCGTCTCTCTTAAGTCTGAACTGGGAGATATGTCCATTAGGCTGCGACGGTTGATCCCAGTACAGCTCCACTGTAGATGTGTTCATTATCAAGTGTCTGGGCCTCGACCAAACACCTAGAGAAGCAAAGAGGGGAAGAAGAGAAGGGCATGAGCAATATTACTTTAATTGCATGTTAAATAATTACAATTATATTATTACTACATTCTTCTTATATCATGTACATTCTTATATTTTATATTCTTTATATTTTTTGGTATATGGCACAAGTTCTTTCTTTAAATGTTGTATGGTGTTTTATGTGCCTGATACCTTGCTGCTGTAACACAGGAATTTCCCAGTTTGGTATCGATGAAGTACATCAATCAAATTCTTATTATGACTCTTATTATAACCGTGAACTGTGAATGAATCTCTTGCAGCTCATTCTAACGACACAGTTTATCTTCTGTTTATTTCAAATAAGATTATTATGGTGCTGCCTGAAAAGTAAAGTAGATCAAGTCTTTTTCTTTCCTGGTACCAAAGTGTTCAATAGCAGATCTAAAGTATTTTTCTTTACTTAGCGAGTAGTACATGGTGCCTTGTGACCAAGATCACTAATATTTACTATTGTAAAAAAAGAGATTATTAAATCATTCAGGCAACACTTAATTTTCACTGTGACTGAGATTAGAATAAAATCAAAAGCACGGGAGAAGATGTGATTGGAAACGTGAAATTCAATATTAAAGAATTCCAATTATTTGGACACAAAAGACTTTAATTTAATGCATTTTAATTAAGATGGAATTGTTTACCAATATAGAAACACAAACATGTAGCAAATATGTTAATTCCAATGGCACAGACAGATATATTTGAGATAAAATGATGTGGTGGCATTGTGGCTGACATTGAGACACAAGGATAAGGGTGGGGAGCGGAGGAGAGGAGGTGCTTAAAGAATAAAAAAAATAAAAGGCCCTTACAAAAATAAATAGAGTGAAAGACAAAAGATCCAATAGTAAGGAGCACAAAGGGAAAGAATGAGATATTTAAATGGAAAAGGAACAGCAAAAATACTGACACAGAAGAGGAGAGATAAATGTGCAATAGGAGAAACAATATGTAAAAGAAGCCGAGTGAGGAAGATGGGAAAAATAAGAAAACTAATGTGGAAGGAAAAGATCAGAACAGTGGAGTGAGACAAGATAGAAGGCAAAGTCAGGGAGAGAGAGAGAAGTGGATGAAAAGAGGAAAAATTATCATGATTGTGGTTTTTCAATAAATAAAAATCCATAAAGCAATTTTAGTCAGGAAAAACAAAACAAGGCTTAATTCCACTGCCAACAGTGAGGACGAGGAGAGACAGAGAGAGAAAGGTGAAGTGTAGGGCGATATGGTAAAGGGAGACCAAAGAAGGACAAGAGAGGGGGAGGATTCAAAAAAGGAGAGCAGCGGGAGAAGAGAAGTGAGAAAAGTGGACAGGAAGAGGAATTTATCTAAAAGAAGAAATAAAAAAATATTTATCAAAAAACACACAACGTGAAAGTGGTAATATTGATTTGGACGTGAAATCTATTTAATGATCCAATTATATATTTAGAACAATGTTAAAAGTTTTTCCAGTAAAATATATATATATATATAAAAAAGAGTGTGCGTGTGTGTGCCTGCGTGCGTATACCAGCAGGCGAGGCTTGCAGCGTGCGTCCTGTGGAAGGTGAGCTGCTGCCACATCCGACTGCTGTGCAGGCGACCAGGACAAAACTGTAGTCTGCGTATGGCAGCAAACCTGTAGCACACAAACGTGTATTAATATACACTACAAAAATCACAAGAGGATCAATAATCAATTAACCACACACAACTATACAGTTTCCATTAAATGCAATGGACAGAGGGATGTATAGTGTTCGGAGACAAAGTGGAAGAAAAGACAAACTGAAATAAAAGATAGAGAGAGAGAGAGAGAGAGAAAGAGAGAGAGAGAGATGGAGGGAAAAACCTTCTCAGCCCGTATCAATCGCTCGCTTCCTGACGGCTTTCTTTCTTTCTCTCTCTCTGTATCACTCTCCCTCCCTCTGTTCTTTCCACACTCTCTCAACGGATGGATCCATATCTGTCGGTGTTAAATTATGCATGCCATAACTCAATAATGAAACAACGTAAAGATGGGCAGCCGCGGAACTGACATGGGATAGGACCGGTCCAACGCTGTAATGTCATCAGCTTTTGATCTATGATAATTATGATACCTTGGTATGTGTTTAGGCTACAGCGTCCAGACATGATTTATTTATAGGCACCTGCTATGCAGTCTAAAAGAAATCACATAGGGACTGAATGGTGCTTTAACTGCAACCACAGGAACTCTGATTTGGGTGTGATATTGCATGTATTATATTAAGATTTAAATACTGAAAGTTGCTCAAATATCCTACATATTGTAACTTAAGTTAGAACCAGTTTCTGGCTTTTCCCTTCACATATGCTTCCCGCCTGGTTCCTAATGTAAAGTGGATGGATGAGGATGAATGGATGGATGCAAATCCTTAATGCTGTTGTGGGGGTTGACTGGATATTTTATGGTCATTCACTTAGCTGACAGGCTACAACAGCTTACAAATCAAATTCAAAGGAAAATGAAGGGAGTGAAACGTCTATTTCAAAAAGGATGACTGCAAAAACTGTCTTTGGCACTGCATAATACACTGTGTGGAATTCTGTAATTCTGCACTATTTTAGGTTAGGGAATAAATATTTTATATCATTAAGGATTTCTGATGGATTATATAGAATTTTAATATTTAGAAATATCTACTAAAGGCCAAAAAATACTTACTAAAAAACTATTTTCAAATAAAAGAGAATTGGCTCTACCTTTGTATGTTTAGTAACGAAGGACAGTGGGGGACTCTTAACTACGACATGATATCATGAAAGGATTACATAAAAGTACAATACCTATAATTTAGCGGAGAAAAATGACCACTCATAAAAAAATTTATTTAAATATGATTTTGCCAATAATATAAATGATCTATTGTTATTTCCTGCTGTGTGTATTTGGAGGTTGAAAGACAGACCGGGACACCTACTGTGTGACTCAGCTGCTGTGGCTTAGACACGTCACTACCCATCCTGTGTTGACGACAGCGGACATACACCCACACGCACGAACACATGCACAGTCGTGTACACACACACACCCTTAACCATTGACCAAAAATAAACTTTTTCTTTCTTTGAATAAAAATGTATTTATTTTTTTGTCATTAAATGAAGACAAACTATCTCCATTTAACTGCCTTTAGTCTGAACTTATCTCAAAAGGTGACAGACCCACACACAGGCACCACTAATGCACAGTGGAGTGCTTCAACACGGCTTCCTCACGTCTCTTTCTACTGCTTTGCCTGCTTAACATGCCTTGCAGCCTGCCATGCTTAACCCAACCTCTGATCAATGTGCATGTGTGTGTGTGTGTGTGTGCAAATGTTCCGACAATGTTGCCCTGTGTTCGGGTTAAATAAAGAAAATCTGCCAGCCATACGAAAGTACTAGTGTGGAAGCGTAAGGCTCTGTTACACTATTTAACTGTGCAACTAAGCGTGTGTATATGCATGTGTGCACTCTAGCAGAGTAAATGATATCTACATTGCAACTGATGTCATTTGTTGCAACACTGAATAAAGCACTTACCCTTCAGTACATTTTCAGACAGACAGACAGTATGTCCCTATGAGACTCAGAGCTGGGCCGACAACAGTGCAGACAACTGGGCTGTAATATTTTGACCCCAGACCGCTAGTAGACAACTTTATGGGGCAAAGAAGACATGAAGCAATGGCTTCAGAACTGATTAAAATGTGGGCATAAACAAAATAACCAAAAATGACCTGTCTCCTATATTAATTGCAGCGAGAATTTAGTTCAGGAAGTGCAGCTGACTGATCAAAGAACATGCTTGTAAAAGTTGATTTATCTGTTCTACCTTTAATGAAATAAGCACAGAGTCAGAGACTGAGTCTTACTGGCCCAAAAAAATCTCTGAAGCATCCGCTGATTCTCCAACCACTCCATGTCATACAATCCTAAATGTTAATTAAACAAAGCACAATTGTACTTCTCATCTAATACATATGCAGATGCATGCAAACTCACACACAAACCCCTCTGAAGTGTTTTAGATATGTTTGACACTCCACCTGAAGAGGGCAGTGTTGTTCTGCTGGAGAAACACCACCAAGACGACAATGGTGTGTGTGTGTGTGTGTGTGTGTGTGTGTGTGTGTGTGTGTACACATTGAACGACAGAAAAGGAGAGAAACTGTGCGTGTGTGTGTGTGTGCACATTCCCAAATGTGCGTATAACCATTCATACCATGCATGTGTTGTTATGTGCTTGATTACTGAGAGACAGAGGAAGCTTCAATCATTTTAACAGTGATCACCGGGAGGTGAAAAACCGGTGTAGGGAGTTCTGATGTGAGCAGCCAGCGGCTCACCAGCACGGAGTAAAACCAGGCTGTAACTGTCATCGTAAGAGCCGGACCCAGTGGAGGTTAGTCCCTGTCCGTGTATAAGACAGAGAGAGAAGCAGAAACTTTGGCGGATAGAGAGTAAAAAGTTGGTGCTTACATGTAAGTAAAGAGTCAAAGTTTCCAGGTGAAAAGAACAAAAAACAAGAGAATTGTTGTGGACTTCATTATCTCAACAGTATGTAAGTGTTTGTGTGTGTGTAAGAGAGAGTGTTGCTGCGGGGCAGTAAAAATAACTGATTTGAAACAGTATTTTATTGACAGTTTGCTGAGTCCTGTGTGCATTAGAGAATATGATCGGATGGTGGGCACAGGCCGCAGTGTCATTCCAGTTAGCTGGTACACACACAGACAGAGAAGGAGAGAGAGAGAAAGAGAGAGAGAGCGATAGAGAGAGAGAGAGAGAGAGAGAGAGATGTAAGGAACGCGGTGCAAGAGAATAAGAGCAGAGAGAGAGAGAGAGTGAGAATGTGGGGTCAGCCGAGAAAGACATGAAAGAGGCTGAGAGAGAAAGAGAAGAAACAATGGAGTACAAGATAGAGAGATCAGACATTCTGTCGAAGAAAGAAAAGAAGAAGAGACAATAACAAAAACTTCTTAAATTGCTCCATAAACTGAAAGAACAGACGCATCAGGAACAAGCAAGAAAATGAAAGAAAAAAAAACACAGAAAGAGAGGGAGAGAGAAAGAGAGTTAGGACAGAGCTTTGATAACACCTCCTCTAAATAATTAAGAGTTTGACTTCCTGTCTGTGGCTCCCTAATGCAGAGACCGTCTGGAATGGAACAATGAGATCAGGTTCTCACGCACGCACGCACGCACGCACGCACGCACGCACGCACGCACAAACACACACAGACACACACACACGTAAAATATATTAGATTGTACAAACAGATGAGGTCAGACAGCAAAAATAGTATTAATGTGTTTTTGTTGAGATGCAGAGCTTAAATTCTTATTTTAACTATGTTGATCATTTAATAATATATTTCTAAAATCTATTTTTTTTAAGCTAGATTTTTCAACTGAAAAGAAAATTCAGTACTATATCAATCCCATTAGTATTTTCAGAGGAAACTATTTTATCTTAAATTTACAAGTAAATATGAAAATATGTATCTATTTGTGCTTGTTTTTGTCTCTTTTCATCTGTTGACCCTGAGAAAAAACATCTTCCTCTATCTTGTTCTCTGACTACATCTCTGTCCGTTTCCTTCATGAAGACAACAGAGGTAAAACAGAGTTGGGGCCTGAACAGGAGAAAGAGTTTTGACAGAATCGACACAGCTGAGTAACATGGACCCGACGTATTTCACTTTTGACAGATTCAGAACCGATACATGATAAGAAAGGTTGTTTTCTATCACCTCTCCTCCTTTCCCCGTGTCTACATGCCTACACCTATACCATGGACCAATCAGAGCACGGACTGTGGGGGAAAGGCATTAATAAATAAAAGAACATACTCTATTCCCTGCTGTTCTGAATTAATAATGAGCCTACAAAAGACCAATTAAACACATGATTAATGCCATAATCTATATAATTGCAGGCAATAATTCATTGTGAGCTAATGATAGCAATACTTAATATCGATTCACATGGGGTGTCTTTGTACAGTAGTGCTTAATTCTTTCAGTGAAGTGTCTCTGTTCACAAATGTGAAAACCGCCATTAATAAGAGTCTATTTCTTGCTTCTCCTGAGGCCAAATGTTGATAAACAGGAAATAAAAGAAGCAACAACATTTGTTTTTAATATTTTTAGATCCTGACATCATGGAGGCACCAGCTTAATCAGTTAGAAGAAGCGAAACTATTCTTTACATAAATGTTGATTTTAGGGCCATAGAGACATGATTCAATGCTTATTGAAGCACCACACCTGCACTGTTACAGTTGCATCCTTATTGCATGTCTAAAATTGCATTTTATAGACCAAAGAAAACCACAAATGTCTAAAATATCTGAATTACTTGGGTGCTTAAAGCCTAAAGGGTGACATTTTTTAACTATACCTCTAAAATAAAGCAACAGGTCCTCTCAATTAAATGCACTGTTTTACTTTTTCTGTTTCATAATTTAAAATAATAAGACTTGTTTATCGTGAGTGATACACATGAATGAATAAAAGTTGTCTTGATACATCTGTCTTTGGCCCTACGGATACGCCATTCATCACATCACATAAGTTACACTGTGATTCACTCTTAGATCGACATTTTGTGGCCAAAAGAAAAAATCACATTACTCCAGTTTCTGTGCATGAGTGACTGAGTGTGTGTGTGAGCTCTTTGAGTGTCTGTCTCTGAAAGTGGCGAGATCCGTCGCACAGATGCAGAGAAGATGAATAATGGCGTATTAAACATTAAGGATGAGGGTGTAGCGCGGCAATTATTTCTGTTCATATTTCACTGAAAACACTTAGTTACATCCATCCACCTTTTCATCTGTCCCACTCCTTCCTCCCTTTCTCCTTCACTCCTCAAAATATGTCAGCAATGCATCTTTCACTCCTTCAGTTTGTCAAAGGTTTTTTTTTGGTGACTCCTTATCTAATTTTTGTGAAATTGCTCTCCCTCCGCCCACCTCTATTCCTGTTTCACTTTTTACTAAATAGTTTGTGTATTTCAACAGCTGTGATTTATTGGTGGTTATTCATTATAGTAACACTGAATATGAACAACATAGACGAACACTTGAGTCCGTATATGTACTATCTGTGTGTATGTGCCTGCATGGGGATGTGTGGGTTAATGAGTAAAAGACAGACATAAGATAAGATGAATAAAAACTTCATACAGCCAATAAAAGAACATACGAAATATAATATATATATAAATAAGTAGAGCACATACCTACGCCAAGGCCCAATAGTCCATTAAAATTCAATCAAGCAGCAATGAACTTAAAGCCTGTTAGTCAACATAAACTGAACTAATACTGAATCTGTTTGATTAACCTGCATTTTAAGTTGATTTCTCATCCTTTATCACAGTGAAACAGAAAGAGAGAGAGCGAGAGCGAGAGAGACGAGGGAGAGAGAGAGAGAGAGAGAGAGAGAGAGAGAGAGAGAGAGAGAGAGAGAGAGAGAGAGCTGAGTGTGGTTTTGGCTGAATACGCAGGGTTCTCCAGTGTCTCACTGGGGTACAGGGGAATTTCACACACGCATGCTGGTTGCTTACACTGGCACATGGGGCTGGTACAGTATTACAGCACATTACCATCTCTATTTGGCATTGTTTGCTTTGCCTCATGCCTACACATACAAACACACGTGCTTGTGTGCACACAACTCCTGACCATGCAAGCCAACCACAGGCACCATGGGAATAGTCTATTGGCTACTGGCAAAGCCGATGCCTGGTCCGAGTCCAAGACGGAGCAGAGAGGAGCTGTGACGGCTCCAACGAGTCTCCGCTTCAAAAGATGTCACCACTTATTGTTATATGTAGAAATGTGATATACTTTTAAGTGGACTGTTCTGGTCCTAAAAAACAGTCTGGTTCTGTCTTGTGTGATCACATTATGTCATAATATTCTGCTGTTATTTCTCTGCTGTGTCTAATCTGCTCTGATTTTGTACAGACGACTAACATTTGTTTACCGGAGCTTCATGCAGATGTTTGTGTCTGTATGTGCTTGTGTGTGTGTGCCCCCCCCACTGATGGCAGAGGGCCAGCAACACTGCGCCTCCTCAGGGCTGATAAAACTACACTCACAAATCACCCGGTCCCGACACCATGTTTGTGTGCAGATCTACATTATATTAACTCCACACAACACTTGTGTTTGTGCCCCTGCTTTACTTCTGAGTGTTTTACAAGAGTGCTGGGACTCAAACTGCTTTTGCTGTGCTGTTTGTTTACTCACGTTTGTGCTTTCTCAAGTCCGTATGCATGTGTGCACCTCGGTGTGCATGTGGGTGTGTTTGTGTCTGTGTGAGGGGTTGGACCAGAGAGAGTACGACGGGAATCTGGTGTCAACTCAGTCATTAGATGGCTTCCACAGACAAGCATACATAAATAAATGCATGCCAAAGGTATAGAGAGAAAGGGGGAGGGTTGGAAAGGCAAGAAGAGAGGAAGAGGAGGAGAAGTAGAGTTGTGTAGGAGAGGAGAAGATGATGGGTAGCGGGAGGTAAAAGGTGAGGAGGTGAAAGGAAGGGGAAAAATGTGAGAAGGAAAGGAAGAGACCAAAAGGTGAAGAGAAGTATCAAAGGAGGAGGACAGGAAAGAAAGAAAGAAACAGAAGGGTGATAATGGAGAATAGGAGAGTAATAAGAGAAAGGCGAGGAAAGGAAAATGATGATGATGATAACAAAGCAGAGGATAGAAAGGAAGAAACAGGGAGAGAAAAGTATGCAGATAGTAACCTCATGATACAACAAGTATCTTACCAGTCACAGTATAATTTCTGGGTGTATCTGTGTGTGTCACTATGGTTCCAACACGGGTCTGGTTCAGATGGTACCGTTGTATGACTCCATTGGGACGAGTAGGTTCAGACCAGCTCACATGGAGAGAGGACGGACTTACAGCTGTTACCACCGGAGGCGGTATGCCCTCTGGGACCCCCTGGACTGTGACTGCCACCACCTTAACACACACAGACACACATGTCATAGAAAACACACACAAACAGATACAAACAGAGGGAAACACATGCACAAAATCCAAAATATAACACAATGAAAGAGGCTGATAACAGATGGAATTCTGCTGTGGTAATTTATGAATGTAATTAACTCAATCACAACCTAATAAAAAGCTGCATCCAGATTCAGGGCTCCTCTTTCTAAGGTAATAAAAACTTGCTGGTGTAATTAATTTCCCAAAAAATTACGGCCCTGTGCTTGTATGCATCTGCCAACCTGTGCAGTTTCCAGATTCCAGTTTTTTTCCCAGATTCACATGAGGTCACTGTGACCTTGACCTTTGATTACTGAAATCTAATCAGTTAAGTTTCCATGAATCCAAATGATATCTGGTCAAAATTTGAAGAAACTTCCTAAAGGCAGACTTGAAATATTGTGTTCAAGAGTTCAAAAACATGTATTGTAAGGCCACCGTGACCTTGACCTTTGACCACCCAAGTCTTATTAGTTAATCCATGAGTCTAAATGAACATTCATGCAAAATTGGAGAGAAATCTCTTGCGTTCTTAAAGTTCGTCCTTGACTACAACTGAACATTTGTACTAGAATTGAAAAAAATCTCTCAAAGTGTTCTTGAGATATTATGTTCACATGAATGGGATGGACAGACAGATGTAGTATATATACATGGTGTATGTATATGTACAGAAAACCAGAAACATAATGCCTCCTGAAGCATAAAAACAGAAAAGTAGAATGTGGATAGTAACATAGTTTCATTTGACCAAAACGAGGAAGAATTCATGACTATATATAGCATAGACTAGAATGGCACTCAGTCGAGCACATACTGTACCTCCACCAAGGCCCAACAGTCCCCTTAAATTCAATCAAGCTGCACCAAATTTCACACACTTAAAGATGTCAGTTCCCTAAATGTGACTTAATTTTTCATCAAAATCCATCAATTATTCCCTGGGAAATCTGAATATGTCAAAAAAACACTATCTCATAATGGTAGAGAAAGTGGAAAAATCCTGGATCTGCCTGTTTGTCTGGATCCACGCTAAAATGTATTGTGTTATTTCTTTGCCCATGTCCCATCCTTCCATCAAGTGCTAATATGTTCATGAGTTTTAATAATAAACCTACAAACAAATCACTGGACAGGGACAAAAACAGAACCACCCTAGTGGAGGTAATAAACAATATTGCATATTATTGAAGCATCATGAGATCTTCGTATTTGACCAACATATGGATGTGCTATTATCTCGTTCCTAACTTCACCGAGAGCAGCATATCAGTGAGAGAACACTTTGTTGTTTCCAGTTTATCTCTGCAGAAAGCTATTCAATCACCCATTCTGGTGCGGGTATGGATACCCTGCCTTAATGACAGACTCCATTGTTTGAGTGTTTCTGTGTGACAAAGGATTCTATTGAAAGCTGTTTCAGCAATGCAACCTGGAATAAACATTTTAATTATGATGGCTGTGGTGGTTCCACTCAGTAGTATTACCAGCTGCTACAAAAAGAAAAACATAACAAAACAACATGCACCCCCCCACCCCTTATTTTCTTCTATGTTTAGATCATAATAAAAATACAGCTTTTTTCAAACAGGGTTGTGAGTGACCACCTCGTAGCTGTTGGCCGTCTGTGAACGCTGGGTGAATGTGGAGGCCACAGAATCACAGGGCAATCTGCTGCTAACGGCAACAGGGATATCCTGCCTTAATAGACTGTCACTAGCACTTCCCCCACCTGTCCCGCACAGTGCTATGCAATTAGAACACGGCTACTACAACTAAGTAGACACACACATACGTGCACACACAGGTATAAATGCACACAAACGTTAAGAGGTGGAAGAGAGGCAACAGCAAAGGAGGCAGGGAAGAAGAAGATAAGTAAGATGCAGGAGAGGTGTAGTGTCAGTGAGTGCTGTCACCTCGGATGTCTGTCAAGATTTTTGCTCAAATGTAAACAAAATAAAAGCCATAAACCACCTTTGTAAACTTATCTTTCAGCACTTTGGTGAACTTTACTCTGACTTGATCAGCATATAGATGCAGTGACATTATACTCAAATGTGGGTGCTAAGGAGATAGATGCACCAAGGTAATCTGGGTTCCCTTTACTGGCTCACATTAGACATGTTAACATGGACACCAATCTTCACTGGAATGCAATAATCAAATTAAGACATGTGGAATATTTTGACCTTAGGGATTAAGGCTGCACGATATTAAGGCAATAATGTTGTTAAATATTGCGATGACAATATGACTTGCGATAGATAAACTTAAACAGTCCCTGGCTAAGGAGGCAGAGACCATAGATAGCTCCACAGCCAGGAAAAGGCTCACAGCCCGGCCGCAGGGCCACCAAGTCTGGGGCAGACACCAGGGAGCCATGCACAGCTTTTCATACATTTTGTATCAGTTTTTAGCAGCTCTGTCAGTTATGCTCTTCTCTGTGTCTTTATCATTCGCAATGTGCGCTGCACCAACTGCGTCACACCAAACGGAGTGCGCCGCCATCTCCTCCCACTCCATACATCTACTAAGTTTACAAAGTCTGTTGTTTTTACCCAGACTGAGTTTATACATGTGTCTGACACACTGTCTGTGTGTGTGTGTGTGTGTGTGTGTGTGTGTGTGTGTGTGTGTGTGTGTGTGTGTGTGTGTGTGTGTGTGTGTAATAGAGAGAGAGAGAGAGAGCACGTTGGTATCGCGATGACAATAGATTTTCGATATATCGTGCAGCTCTAACTCATATAACATAAAACTACATAGTTGAAAACATGCCTCACTAGGACACTGTTCATCAAAGCTTCCTAAAAGGAATAGAAACATGGAGGGACAGAGGACAATGGGATTGTGAGAGACATGCAGAAAAGAGAGAAGGGTGAATATTAGACACCAGATGATGATTGCTGTAAAAGAGAAGCCGTTGTTTGAACAATGGGATGGAGTGAGGATGAGAGAGGTTAAGAAAGAAAAGAGTGGAGAGTTTGGCGTTAAGATCAGAGGAATGACAGGACACAAATAGCAGAAACAACAGGACAAAAGGATGTGAAGACCTGGAGGAGGACCAATCGCTGCTCCCTCCTCTCTAAGTGACCAACGGTATTAGATCAGTACCTTCTGTTGTCACAGCAGGTGTGTGTTTGTGTGTGTGCCTGTGTGTGTTTGTCTATGCCTGTGTGCGTGAGGGGGCTGATGCCAGGTAATTGCAGTGGTGTATTAGGTTAGCCCAAGTTATCCCATAATTGGGACTGTTTGGCCAATTTTCACTGGTGTACGAACTAATTCCAACTCACTCACTCCCGTTCCACCCTCTGCTGGGAGTGTGTGTGCTTGTTTGAGTGAACGTATGTATGTGTGAGACAGGGAGGCAGCGAGAGGGAACATGGAGGACGAAGATTGAGCTTGTGGTGTAAGTGCTTATGGTGTTAGGAGGATATGTGCTGGATACAGAGTTCTCCTTTTGGTCTGAATGGTCTTGTAGGCCTCAGTTACAAGTTTCCAGCCAGGCTGATTCCATAGACAATTTTTAATACAGAGTAAAATACGCCAAAAGTTGGATCTTCCTACAGAAGCCAAGTATTAGTTTTAAATCATGTTTGAGCCTGTAGTGGGTATGAGGTTGTGCCATCATTTTCTAACCATGATCTGATTATCTTTAGTTGCCTTTAACTCCTCATCTCATGCAAGCAAAGTGCAAATACTTGGTAGCTTGATCCAGCCTTACATCTACATTGGATCTGTTTAGCCTAACCACATGTGGCTGGACCTATTGGCTTGATAGGTAATTTCACCTGAATGTCATTTGTGCACTGTGTAATCTAGGTTTAATCCTTGCTTAACAAGCTTCTGTAGTGTTGAAAATAGTTATTACTCACCCTCCACACTATTCTGACACAAAGCATCTTTAAGGTGTCCTTGAATCCTATTGTCCTAGTATTTGGCCACGTGACCCGGGCTTATATCTACACTGTATCTTTGCAGTTTCTGGCCAAACCTGATCGTAGTATTGTAGTATGCTGAGAGCCATGGTGAGCTGAACTGTCCACTCACCATCACTGTCTATCTAGTTACCATCATTCACTCATCAATCATGTTGACCTGTCTTATCAAAGACAGAAACACGGTAAAGTTTTCCCGGAGTATTTCTGCCACTTAATGGTCTTTTCATGTAGCTTTAAAATAAATGTTCAAGTTATGTTGTACTGAAAGGTCACCCTAGCATTGCTTTTGCTCAGGTTTACCTACTTGGGCTTTGGCTGCTCAAGCCATAAAACAATTTTAATGGTAAGGACAACACAAACTACTGGCTGCTTACAAATGGCAACCTAATTACAAAATGTTATTAATATGTGAGAATCTTTGAGGGAGCCTGCCATACAAATGTGAAGACTGAAAATAAATAATCAGATCAATACACTCAGCCATTGATGCTTAAAACATCAACAGAATCAAAAAGTAAAAATATGAGGAAACCGAGAATACCCAATATTAATATTCGAATATTAAGCACAATTTTCTTTCTCCCTTTATCTCTTTGATCACTGGCACTTCCTTCATTCAGTCATTCCTGTTTCATTCATGCCATCATCCTCACCAGCTTCCATTCATTGTATATTTTAATCTGTCATCAATTTACCTATAAACCCCTCATAACTAATTTAACCAACTATATCTGCATCTCACTCTATCATCCAACAACCCCTCTAGTGACACATTTCACATTTAGAACCCCCATTTACGTAAGAATGTGCTCATCAAAATAATGAGATGTTAAATTAGCTTTAAAAAAGAGCCAGAAAGACAGTTTTCAACGTGAGCTTTCATCACCTCTAAGCTGGAAAAATTAATTGTTGTGGTGATATCAGCTCGGCTACAGCCAGAGAGATAGCAGGGGGAGTTCTGTGTGAAGCTATTATGGACACTATCACAAACATCAGGTAGGCTCAGCAAATCCAAAGCCTCGCATACAGGGGGAGAGCGGAAACAAGGCTACATAACAACTTGTTCAGACACGGGAACAGGACAGAGTGCACACAGTGTGGAAACATCACACACGGTTATTTCTTAGCAACAAAGGTCAGTTTAGAATGTGTAAAATATCACTTGCACAACAACTGAGCGCCTGAATTATGATGTAAACAGTGTTTGGAATTCAGCATCTGAGGCGACTTTTACGCGAGGGTAAAAGGGCATTTAGCTGAAAGGCCACTGACCAAACAATGGATCAGAGCAGTGGCCGATGCTGCAAGGTTTCTGTCCTGAATTTATCCAGAGTGAAGTAGGAAGTCAAAGAAATGTCTCCTTGATAAGCGTAAAGGAAAAGTTGTGCTTGCACATTTGTATTAACACAGTTGTGAAGGAGAATCCCGGTTGAACACTGTTGACTATTGCTGCAAATTCAGTGATTATGTCATACAATTGGCTGGGTTTTAAGGAAATTTAATTTGTCTGATTTAAATTAATCTTCATTTGTCTGGTCTGACGGATGCATGAAGCTTTAAGTTTCTTGCAGAATGAGATTTGGACACGTGGAAGAAAAAATATGGTGAGGTCGCGATACTGAATTTACAATCAAGCCAAAAGCAAGATATCAGGTTGCATTCAGATTAAAAAACCATGATGACAGTGAAGAGTTGGACAAAAGCAAAACCATACGTTACTTAAAATAATTGAAAAAACAAATGAAGTTCTTCAAATTCAAGTTATCAATCGTGTTCATATAACTTGTTAATTTCGACTTGAACAAACTCAAGTCATTTGTGTGTGACCAATTGAAGTAATGTTTTAAAGTTGATTCAACAATTTTCTTTTTTCAGTGTATTATTGAAGATTTATATTTGCTTTTCATGCTCCAAAATCCCAGCAACCCCTGAAACTCACCTTAAAACCTCAGTGCTCCTGCAGAAACAATACTATATTTATAAACATAGGGTAAAGCCCATACACTTCAAATCAACTGATACTGTGATAGAAAATAGTGGTGACATAATAACACTGACACAAACATACACATAAGTCTTACCTGTGTACTGTCAGTACAACCAGCCCGGTTACAGACCCTCAGCTGGTAGCCATATTCTTGGTAAGGCCCGATCCCACCAACATCAGTGAATCTGTTTTCATCGCCACGGTAACGTTCTTTTCCATCCCGCAGTATGACATAGTGGGTGATGACACCTGGTAAAATGGAAAAAGAGGAAACATTAGAAAAAAATTCGAAAATCATTATCAATTTTTCTCAATATTTAAAAGATCTCACTGTTAACTATAGACTTCTACTGAAGTTATTTAAACAGAAATGCATCTACATCGAATTCATTAGCAATTCTTTATTACTAGTGAAACATCCAAACACGAGATATACACTCATGCAGACACATACACACCATTAGGCCTGGCAGGTGCTTGCCAATCCAACTGGATGATGTCATCTCTTTCACCAGGGCAACTCCAGCGGGGCGGTACCACTCCCCATGGTTTGTCCTCACTAGTGGTCACTGTTGTTGCATCACTAGAACCTCGTCCAAAGCTGTTCCAGCCCCACACTCTATACTCATAGGTGGTGAAGGGCTCCAGGTTAGAGTCTGTTTAGCAAAGTAAAGTAAAACAGAGGAACAGTTGTGAGCAACAAAGGAAAGTAAAGCTAAATGAGATAAAAAAAACACCAACAACATAATAATAATATGTCAGTGAGGTTGTCGATGGTTATGCCATTTATAAACACTCCCAACACCATCTGAATGTGTGTGATTAATACTGTAAGTGTCTGGAGCTGAGGATTACTGAGCATTACAAAGGATTGTATGATATGTGTCATGGAAGGTAGTATGGACCATGAAGGACGTGAAACGTCCCTCACAGGAAAGAGGTTCCCACTCTGTGTTCTATAATCATACACAAAATATATGCACTGTCACTGGTGTGTAGTTGTAGATGTTGGCCTGTGACTAAAACAATCTGTAAGGTTGTTACAGCCATTCTGGTGAGGTATACGTACAGGAGCATATATACATACAGATGCACATGCACATTTACTTTTAAGGGTGGTCGGGGACTCCTGCTGTAAATGACACCATGTTTTAACCATCAGTCTGGGACTCTTCTATTTACTACTGTGATAACTGATGCAGCAAAGCACACACAGTGACACACACATGTAAATTAAGCACTTAATGTGTTTGCATGCGTACAAACCTTAAAACGTGTCTGTTAAGAACTGATTCCAAAGATTCATCAGTTGTGTGTGAACAATTCATTGCACATGTGGTGCTATTCGTGTTTGAGATACCTTAGGTTTTTTCCCCCTAGATAAGTATAGCATGATATCATGAGTGTGTGTCTGTGTGAATGTCTGTGTGAATGTGTGTGTGCATGAGAAACATCTGGTGTATGGTGGGTGGCGACAGCTTTATGTGCTTCTGCCCAGATGGTGTCACAGCATCGCCTAGAAACTCTTATCCTAACTGCACCGTACCCCCCCAACACACACACACACACACAGTGTAAAAGATGCACATAGAGAGGAACCCTTGAATAGTAAGTAAAAACATATAATTATAAATGCGCAACCAGCCATACGCACACATGACATCCACAATCACTATTAGTCTTGATTAAACAGATAAAACTACTCAGATAAATGTGCGGACAGAGTACAAAAATCGGATGCATGCCTACAAACACCAACACACACACACACACACACACACTCACACACACTTCTACTCCCTTTGGGCTGATTAAGAGTAGAGAATGTTGAAATGGCATTAAAGGGCCCATCTCTAAGTTTTAATGATACACTGGTGTACAGCATAGAGATAGTTACCTTGTTACAGCTATTAATGTACACTGCAACAGCTGCCTTTGTGTGTGTGTGTGTGTGTGTGTGTGTGTGTGTGTGTGTGTGTGTGTGTGTGTGTGTGTGTGAGTGTGTGGAAGGGCATCTGTCCCTAAAGCCCCTTGATTGCAACGTCTGACACATTTAGAGTAAATGCAGAATTGGTTTCTGCATTCCTATGAGCGGTGTGTTTCGCAGATGGCTAAATTCTGTGTTAGTTATTGTTTATGGCAGAGAGAGACTTGATAGAGTGTCTACATTTCCAGCAAAGTCAAAGGTCAGAGGGGGGGAAGCAAATACATACTGGTCAAAGTGTTGAAACTAAAATACATACAGAGATACACATCCAGACACACAGTATGTCGGAGTATAAAAAAATTCCAGGATTAAGCCGTAATTTTACAGGACAAAAGTTGTAATTTTACAAGAATAAAGTCGTCATTTTAAGAGACTTAAGTCATCATTATTACGAGATTTAAGTCATAATATTACAAGATGAAAGTAGTAGTTTTAGACAAGGTGTAATTTCAAAAGATGAGTCTGTTGCCTGTTTTAAATAAGAAATGTGCAGCGTCTTGTTACTGCAAAGGCTTCATAAATAACAAAATATTTCTTAACTTAATACTTAATCTTTTGTCACATCAGCACCACATTATTATAAGTATCGGGACTTTAAAAAGAAAGAGTCTATTTCAAGGAAAGAACCACAAAGACCACAAAGGAAATTGCCTCTTTTAAAAGGTGGTTGACGTTATCTGCGTGAATGAATTAAACTAAAATATGAATTTAATTCACCTAATTTACTGCCCGTTTTCCTACTGAACACACAGACTCAAAAACATACAACACTCACACACCCACTGATTACCTGTATAGGTGTATCTGCTGGCATCTCCGCTGTACACCGCTTCCTCATATGACGGACACAGGCTTTCCTCATACCCCTCATTCGCAGAGTGTGTGTGACCGTATGCGTCGGCCATTTTGTGTGTGTTATGGCTTCTGTTTGTATCTGTGGACGGGCCTGCGGTGAGAGTCTCATGTGTGATGTTGACGAAAGGCGAGTATACTGTGGTGGGTGAGTCTGGGTGTGTGTGCGCGGACAGGACCCATGTGCAGGCAGCCATGGATGGATCGAGGTCACAGGAGCCACAGTAAGCTGTAGACGCTGCGGCTACAGGACACAGAGCGCCCTGCAAACACTGGGGCTGGGCAGAGGAAGAAGGGAGAGTTGGTGAGTAAGTAGAGGAAAGAAAGAGAAGTTTAAAAAATACGGGAACAAGTATACAAAACAGTCAGAGGAGCAAAAAAGTGCGAAAAATTTAACGATAGGATAAAAAAAAACCTCTTTCTCTTTAAATAGTTTCCAAAACTGCATTGTAAACACTAACAACCATAGAATTTTACATGTTGTAAGTAAAACTGTGAAAATTCTTCACTGTCGCTCTGTTTCTAACACACACACTCATGTGAACATAGCTACATGTGTGTGATCGTGTGTACGTGTGCTGTATGAATTGCCCTTAATGACATCATTAGAACTAATGAGAGTTCCTACCCTTTGTCCCGGTGTGTGTGCGTGCCGCTGTGCGTGTATGTGTGTACGCGTGTGCTTTTCTCATGCTGACTTAGGAACACACAAACACCACATGACCCCAATTGATAAATGGAGGATGGCCCAGTCCCCAACTCCTGATGTGACAACGTGTGTGAGATTCAGAGAGAAAGGAGCGAGAGACAGACGGGGGAAGAAATTCCACCCTACAGACAATTTTGGTGTAGACTACTAACTTTGTGTGGCACATATGAATTTAATTTAGCATTTATGCACATGTTACAAATTTAATGTTTCTTATCTATTTATGGAATTTGTCCTCTGTAAAGTAAAAGGTAAAATTATTTTTCTGACCACTAATACACACTACAAAAAATACACGTATACAGTAAAAATAAAGAGAAATTGAGTAAAATACAGTCTTAAAATATGTTGTTTCCAGATTGATCCTGAATGAGATGCAAATGTGTTGTCATTTCAGCTTGTAAAACATAAAAAACTAGAGGGCTGCTCTAGAGTTCAAATCTCCTCCAACGCTAATGCCCTCTCTCGCCATTTCAAAGCAGTTTCCCATTAACTGTCTGGACTGTGGTGGCCCACCATATTCTGATTTGCCCTGAAACGGCGCAAGCTCAATTGCACTGTCCATAAAGTTTTTGGTGTCCAAGCTGTAAGTCAGACCTCATAATTTCATCTGCAGTTGTCCACATACGCACAAGTGGCATTGAATGCAGTTCTTTCTGTGTACCTGTCACTCAGAATCTGTTGCCCGTGAGAGCAACATATGTGCACGTGCAACCCCACTACTGCCATAGATAGAATGAATTCTTTGGGAAACGCTGCAGAGAAAGTAAAACAAAATGCCTGGTTCCTATTCAGATTTTGCATAGCACGAAAGCTGGTTATGTTGTGTGTCCTGAGCAGGAAACTGCACCAGAACCAAACGTCGGGCAGGCCCATCATCGAACGTTAAAGCAACACATACACGTGTGAGTGCTCAGTTACCAGTGGCGTTGCTTCCCACCACTGGAGACGGATCTTGGCGAGTAAATTCTGATGCTGAACTTGCAACATTTCTGCTAAACTGGTACGTAAACAGCTGTTAATGCTGACGTTGATCATGTAGTAAAAGCAAAAATAAATACAGCCCGTTTAACAGATACACAACATTCTATATAGAAAGGATTCCACAGACTCACACACAAACTCACCTGTATTGACAAGCCGGGTGTTGGTCGATCAGCACACATGTGTCGTTGAGGGTCATAGCCAATCCCGTTGCAGCATTCTTCTCCCTGATGTATGACCTCTGACCCACAGCACTGCAGTGTCACTGTAGCATTGCCAGCAGGGTGTATTGTGGGAAATCCGTCTCTGCCCACGCAGCAGAGAGAGATTGAAGAGTTTATGTAATCCTGACCACAGCAGACAAAACCTACCGACAAGAAAAAGATGTAACACATTATTGTTTTTGTATGCATTTTTCATTTTTGATCTTACTGTAGCAGGAAATGATTTGTTATAGACGATCTTTCACTATTCACTGCTGACATTTTTATTCTTTTCCTCGTCACCTCCACTTCTCTTCATGTGCTTCTCCTCTCCGTACAGGGCATCTTTTAACACTACTCATCCTTTTATTCCGCCTCTTTCCTTGTCATCATCTTTCTGTTTTCTCCTCCTCCCTACGTCAGTCCTTTCCCTTCACCTACTCTTGTTTTACACTCTTCTTCCCTCCACACTCCAGAAATATTCAGTCAACGCTGGGCTGTTTTATCTCTCCTCTACACTTGTCAAACTCCCTGTCCCTCCTCTCTTCAATCTCTAGTTTCCTATCTGTGCAGAAAGAGTATTTAAGCTGCTCTGAATATTTGCGTGCATCGTCTCTTATCAACTCTTATATACATCCTCCTCTCCTCTTCTCTCCCTCTTTTCCTCCCCTGTATGCATCTACCTATACAGCAGTAATATTCAGGTTACGCCGTCGGAGGAGTGCAGAGGCAGAGAGGAAGTGTGTTTTTCAGAGAGCTGCCATCTCTGACAGTGATAGGTGATGTCTGCCTGCCACCCCGTCACCTTCAGCAGCAAGGTGACATTTAAAATACATGCTATCTACTTCATTTCCCTGTAAATGTTCTGCAGGTGAATATCAAAATTCAAGCTGGTTTCTTTACATTCTCCATCACTTCACGTTGCAGATTCACATAACTTGTGTCCCTTTGAATTAAAAGTGACAAATTAAAAGTGTTTTGTTGCATATAGATCTTAGGGGGAAGGACTCATCCTTGGTGGAGAAAATAACGTTCAGGTTTAGGGAACATGTCAGAGGCTCTTCTTTAATCTGCTAAGAAATGACAAAGTTACTCTGGTAGACAAGAGCTGGACACATTCTTGTACGACTAAGATTATATTTTTACAAATGAAACTATAATTCACTCAACTACAAAGCTACTTTTGAATTAAATATAAATTTAAAAAGTATCATATTCCATTTCCATCTTCCAGCGTTTCAAATTACTTGAATAAATAAAAAGAAAGTATTTCATTATATTATCTGCTCTTTGTTTTTTGTTCATTGTTGCCCTACACTGCAGTGATCCCCACCCACATACTTAGCACTAATAACTAGATGAACTGTTTTTTACTTGCTTTACTTAAATCATGTTTATCCTTAAATACATTTATATTGACAACATTTTTTCCAGACTAGTATAACATGACATTGTTGATTTAGAAGGAATTTTATAAAAAGCTGCTAAGTGTATTTTTGGGTTAAATATCACTAGAATTGACAAGCTATTCCTGATAAATCCCATTCACAAAAAGATGAGGTCATTGTAACCTTGACCTTCAATCTAATTCAAAATGAACGTTTGTACCGTGTTCTGAGATATTTACTTCTCAAGGCAAAATATTTGCTTGTGAGGTCACAGCCACTTTGACCTTTGACCACCAAAATCGAATCAGTTTATCCTCGAGTACTTTTGTACCACATTTGAAGAACTTCACTCACAGCATTCTTGAGATATCATGTTTACAAGAATGGGACAGATGGACGGACAAAATGTGAAAATAAAGCCTCCTGTGTTTATGAATTTATAAGTTATGTCTAAGAAGGCATACGCATTGTTTAACAGCTGTGATGTGCCCAGTTTATTCATATAGCTGCATCAGAGTGTTTTAAAGTTATATTATATATATCAAAAACAAAAGTGACACAAAAAATGTCCACATCTGAGTGTAAATCAATTTTCTATCAAACTACGAGTAAAGAGATGAAAGTCAACACTTCCTGCAGGACTTTGCTTCATAGTCTTCCTGTTTGATGATACAAATGTTAGACCACAAGCAGGTTCAGAAAACACTGGTCTTTGTGTGTGTGTGTGTGTGTGTGTTGTATAACACCTTTCAGCAGCTCTGACGTAGGAGCAACAAAAATAACAACTGCTGAAGATAGTGAGTGGACATGATGAGTTGTTTCCGGTGGCCCTCATTATAAACACAAGTGGAACCGATCTTGTTGGTATGACGTCAGCACAGCTCAGTTGAGGGAGAGGACTGTCTAGCTTTGGGCTTGCAATGGATAAGGGCTATAACATCGTCCTGCTATGACTCTGTGATACTGAGTCAGCAACCACCTGCTGTGAGGATGCATTGGAAATACAAATGAGCTCGGCATAGCACGGTTAAAATATCACAACTGTAACGACGGAAGACGAACAAATCACTTTTCTAATGAGAGAGAGGAACAGTACAAGATTCTCTCCTTGAATAAAAAAAAACAACCACAAAAAAAACGTCTTGGGATTGTTTAGTTTGCAGTTAAAATAATCGAACTTTCATGAGGCGTTTAGAAAATTTATCCTAACGGTTGATGACACGCTGATCTGTGGCACTATCTACCCCCAGCTGTGGTGCCCATTTTATTTGACAGCAGACATTACACTAAGTCATTGCTTTGTATCATGGCCCCGGCCTTTAATGGGGCAGCAGCTAGTTGTGGAGTGATAAATAACTTATTGTTTAACGCCCTAATCAGCATTCACTCTCTGAGCACCAGAAACGCTGTTAATTTAAGCAATCATTTCACTTAAAGGCCAAAAGTGGAGAACGGCACATATTTTCTAGTATGCTGCGGCAGTGCATTATATCCTCACCGCATCCATCACAGGCACAATGTGACAGGGAAATGCATGTGTATGTGTGTGTGATTGTGTGACATAAAGGCAGTCTGACGGCTAGTAACTCACTTAGCAGCGGCAGCTGTTGCAGAGCGGGGGCTTGGTGGCCAATTCCCCCAGCGCCTTACTTCAGCTTCAATGACGCGCAAATAAACAGCTCAACACTTTTTCAAAATAGCTTCTTTCCACTTATCCTCGTCCTCTCGGCATCTTCACCTCTACACTCCTCCCTTCCATCCAGACACCAGGCCGTCCACAACTCACAGCTTTCACTCATTTGTCTCCCCCGCGTCTCATCTCCAGCAGCCCAACTGTCTTCTTCGGTGTCATATATCATGGCTGTGTTCAAACACAGCGCTGTGTGATTCTCTGATACTTATTTCTGCCTCTAGGAAATGCCAGGTTTTCTACCTGTAACCTGAAGTTCAGGAGTTACGACCCACCTCCTGTTCACCCTTACTCTGCTGTCTCTCATCTTTACAAGAGATGTTCCAATACCAGCGTTGGAAATGCCTGATACTGTCAAAACCATCAGGTCAGGCATCAGCAAGTACGCAAATCTATGTACCGATCCGATACCACATCTTTACAGTACATTCATTTGAAGAAGGGATTTCTAGTAGTGTAGTATTAGCCGGACCTAGATAAAATGTCAGCAAGTCCCAAAAGTAAAATGGTGAAGTGTACGAAAAGTCTTCAGTTTCAAGAGCTGGCACTAGTGTGGCCAACTGCAGCATTAGAAAGAAGCCATGATAGCAATCATCACTTCCATACAGGGTGAGTAACATGCAGCTGTTAAAATGTTGTATAAGTTGCTATTTCTTTAAATGCACTCGTATCGGATCAGTACTGGGTATTTGGCAGGTCCAGGTTTCAGAATCAGTATTGGGAAGGACAAATTGTATCGGAACATCTCTCATGATAATTTTTTTCCTGTATGCCTTACTTCTATATCAAATATCTCCTCATCTACATCTACATCTTTTCGTCAGTCTTTAGCCACATTTAGGTAACCCCTCTTCAACCTTCTCATACTTCCTCCATGTCGTTCCTCACATTTCTCTTTTGACCATGTAACTGCTTCTTCCTCTTCTCTCCTCATCATCTTTATGTCCTGTTTCCACCTCCCTCTTATCCTCTATTCCCTTCACTATACCTCCATCTCTCTCCACTCACTCCATCGCTTGTTTACTGTTCTGCAGCTAAACTTCACTATTGCATTATCACACATTCAGCAGAAAGCCAATCCCTATCTTTTGTGCACGTTGCATGTGTATGGGTGTGCGCAACATTGGTTTCACATTTGTGTTAACGTTTTGCAGCACACATCTCCTGTTTCCTCTTCCTGCTGTGCGTGTTTGTGTAATGCGTATGTATGTGTGTGTATCTGTTGACGACATTTTATCGCACACCTCTTGTTTTCTCTCTTGCATCGCAGAATGCTTCAGCCCTAATCTTCAGATTTATGTTGGATTTGCATACATTCGTTAATAGCATCGGGAGCAGCGCGTCAACACAAGGTGCTTAGACAATGTGAATTATTATTAGGGTTTCAGTCATTCCACTTAATGATAAGTCAATATTTAGCCCTGCCAATGAACTACTGATAAAAATGTGTGTTGTGGATTAGGGTTATCCGAGCTCTCTAGGAGACCAAAACCCCTCCACAACTTTAAACAAACCAAACACTTTTAAATACCTGAATATATTACAAGGGGTTTGGCACAAAGTGCACAGCAAGTGTGCACATACAATGTTTGCATGCATGCATACCTCTATGTGCGCACACACACACACACACACACACACACACACACACACACACACACACACACACACACACACACACACACACACACACACACACACACACACACACACACACACACACACACACACACACACACAGACAGACAGAGCGGTGGAACACATTTGCATGCTTGGACAGGATACAGAAAGGAACAATCTTACTTTTTAGGGATTTTAATGATCTTAGCTTAACACACAAACACATATATCAACACACAACCAAACTAGCTTCACTTCTTCCTGTGTGAATGTGTGTGTGTCTTTGTGCTCTGGAGGGGCCAGACTATATGCCATGTTGAGAAATGAAATCACAGTGGATTGACTTTCTCACACAGAGCAGTGTCCCCCTGTGGACACACACATGAGGATGTTGGGGCAGCAAACACACACACACACACACACACACACACACACACACACACACACACACACACACACACACACACACACACACACACACACACACACACACACACACACACACACACACACACACACACACTTTTCCCAGCTGACTGGTTGTCCTCTCGTCTTTCTGGTGTCTTTGTTTTTTGTTTTTTTTAAATCTCAACAAAATTACCAGCTGGGCGTATGTGATATTGTGTACATTTGTGTGTATGTGCATCTTTTCCTGTATGTGTCTCGAGGGTTTGTTTAAGTGTGTGTGCTGAGCTTAGGTAAATGCTTTGGTGGCACTTATATTTTCACCACTCTACAGGGATTCAGTAAAGAGTGAGACACAGCAGGCAGCTGTTGGAGTGTTTAAAGTGTGTCAGAGAGAACAACAGAGCGACAAGAGAGAGAGAGAGAGAGACTGGGATGAAGATATAAAGTAATAAAGAAATACACTTACATATCCCTCACAAGTCCTGGGCCACAGAGATCTGTGCCATTAGTTTAGGATGGATAAAACTTATGATCGAGAGATAACCCTTTCTGTCAATTACAGATTTAACATTTTATGATGGGGAAATAAACACGACTATGTTTTAAAGCAGATTGACTTTGTCAGGTTATCATCACTATGATCACTAACGTATCTGTGATCCGGAGAGTTAGTGGGTTAAGCTGGGCCCAGACCACAGGGCTTTTGAAATCCTGACTGATGTTAAAATCAGGTCACGAAAATAAGGAAAATCTGTCTTCTGTATAATTTTAAACATGCCCACACTATAAGATTAGAAAATAATGGCACATCCCACACTTCAGGATATTATCAGGATTATTGCTCTAATGTTAAGACTTTTCCACAGGTTCCACAGAATAAATAACTTTTATGTTTAAGTGAAACAACTTGAACTGAGTCATGTTGTATGAGGCAACACATGACAGAGGCCCAATCTTTGTTGGTTGACAGAATTCAATTAGAATCATTTATATTTTCTGTTGGTCTAACTCTTCGTTATGAATGCAGATGAAATTAAATCGTTTTAGGCACTAAGTGAAAAGGTGCAAGCAGACTAACTGTGAGTCATTGCGTGTTGTGCCCTCACGTAGATGCATGTTAAAATCTTTATATGCCCTTAAGAATAACAGAGAAATACTGTGCCATTGACTTCAGACCAGGTTTATGTTGGTCAAAAGTGTTATCACTTTCCATTAGATCAAGATATCAATACATCTAACCACCCATCATTTTTAGACCAACATGCCCACTGGCGCATAAATGGGAACAAATGCTTTTGCTATTTGAACTGTCACAACCTGGCTGTTACAACTATGAGAAAGTGGGAGACGCACCAGTTTAAAAGCTCAAAAAGCAATATTTATTCAACAAAAGATACTGCTACATAAATACCCTGACTGATGGGATGTCAATGTCAGTGGTATCAGAAGAGTAAGGTGTGCATGAGGGCATTGGATAGGCAAATGACATCTCAATGTGGTTTATGCTGCTTTGCATTAGGTGTAAGATAGAGACCTGGGTGTTTGTGTTCTTGTGCCTGAGAGTTTAATTTGCTCCCGGCTCTTACCTGTTAGTTAAGTCTTTTAATGTTAATTTTTATTGGATTAACAATATGTAACAACATCAGGATAACACAAAGGCAAATCAAATGGGCCCCCACACACACACACACACACACACACACACACACACACACACACACACACACACACACACACACACACACACACACACACACACACACACACACACACACACACACACACACACACAGCCGTTTGTCCTCAGCTCTGTGCTCCTGACAGCCTCTCGTTTTATTCATGCCAGTCATTAAAGTAAACCTAATAGAAAAGCCATCATCATAAATACATTAACAGAGAGAGAAATGTCTTCCTGTGTTCAGAGAGCACTCAATCTTCTAAAGCAGCCAGACGCTGCTGTTTGGAATGCACTACTGTTGGCCATTTGCTACCCATCATTGATGAGGGGCTTTTGGCAATGATTAACACACACACACACAGAGAAATAAGAGAGAAATACACACTCAGAAAATACTGAGAATCTTCTGGCAGAAACAATGGAAGGACATGCAAAGGATGTGTGACTCTACATGAGGAAACATTCAGATACATATACCGACGCAGAGACAGAAAGTGAAGCATGCAAGTTGAAGTAATAAACCATGCACATTTGCACATTTGCACACACTTACACACACTCACACACACAAACGCATCCACTCTCACAACTCCGCCAGGCTCGGAGTGAGCTAGCTTAACTACTGGGATAATTTCCCTCCAGCAAATGGTCACTGTGCCCTTGAAAAACATATTTGATTATTACTTTTTCCTCCCCCTCCTCTTTTTTTCTTTTAGCATCATCACAGCCATTTTCATCACGCGCTCTGATGATGGCACGGCAAGGCGCGTTAAGATAACACCCCGGCACCGCCAGGCTTTTAACACTTAAACGGTGAAAAGGGATATTCAGATTTGTCCTTGAACGTTTGGATGGGGCCTGCTGGGCTGGGACAGAGGGAGGGAGTACGGGAAGGAGTTAAAGGAACGCACAAATTGTTTAAGATTCACTCACTTTGAGAAAAAGTGAGGTGGGGAGGGTGTTGATGGTAGCACCCACAGTGAGTGATGGGATAGGCAGGGTTGAAGGGCAGATGGAAGAGTTAAAGAACTGCACACTATAAAGAACAAGTGTGAAGGGGAAATGATTAGTGGAGCGCACACAGCGAGGCAGGGGACTCGGGGAGAGTCAGGGAGCAACGGGAGGCCAAAGACACCACGCACGTTCCTTTAAACACCATCTAATCTCACCTAAATCTTAGCTAAACATCTTACATACAACCTCAGAGAGAAGGGGAAAAAGGAGGAGCAAATGAAGAGCTTAAAAGTTGGTCTTGAACCTACAACACAGGAGGAAATGCCGCAAAAAAAGCGGAGGCACTTTTGTCCAAAAACAAACAGTATTTAATCTACTTGAAAGTGAAATGAAAGCTGTTTAAACAGACTGGTGGATTTGGAAGGGAGGGATTTAGCACAGAGACTTTGTGTTATTGTATAACAACTCTGGATGCTGAGGAAAAGGATTATAGAGCATCTCAATAATACCCCAAAGACTAAAACTGGCCAGAGTTATGCTGGCCAGTACAGAAGGCAACAAGTGTCACTGGCCCAGGTAAGTTTGTATAAAGTCCCATTTAGCCAGGAACTTGTTTCGACTTGCTTCAAATCTACACCGGCCATATCACAAAAGCAGCCCGTCAGCAGCAGCTGTGACCCAATCTGTTCAGCCACAGTAACACAGTGCACTTTAAAGCTGTGTGACAAGTCTCACCATTAATACACAATTGACATGGTTAGGTTTGTTGTTAGGTTTGCAGTTTGAAATAACTTGAGACCTTAAAAGAGGCTTTGTGTCACAGTTATGTGCCTAAAGCACAAGTGAGGCACAAATAGCTCTACTGCTCCCATCTGTCAGATATATACTGAAACCGTTGACTGAGTACGACAACTGAGGAACCTGTTTTACTGAGGCAAAGGATTTGAGAACCTGAGTCAACACATTTCCGTTGGAAGAGAAACGTGCATGACTGACTATACTGGTGCAGTATTTTTTTACTTTCCCCAAGGAGGACAGATTTCCATGAAACTTGGTGAAAGGATGTGACACGGGTCCGGGAAAAACACAGTCAATTTTTTGATTAGATCTTAACATGAGATTTTTCAACATTTTCTCCCAGGGATTAATTCATGGATCTTGATTGTTAAAAATGAGGCACATTCAGGGAACTGATATCTATGAGTGTATAAAAAGTGGTGCAGTTTGATTGAATTTCAGGGGCCTTGGCTCTCTAATCAGGGTTAACCCTGAACCTAATCTAGTTTTATATGAAATTAAATCACAAATCCTACTTATAGAAGCTTTAAATACAAAGTTAAATACACCCCAACTGAAACAGAAAATAACAGTTGACATAAGCTGAACAGTAAACTTCTGAAAGTATACAGAAAAACTGTGCAGTCTCCTATTACAGAGGGACACTTACAAGAAGAAAAGAGACAGAGAGGTCAAGTCAAGTAATAGACTTTATATGGCAGAGTGCTGATTTCTTTGAGCCAGGTTGGGTGAGATCACTTTCCTGACCCTGATTCTATTTCACCTGATCTACACTGGATGGTTTCCTGTTTCAAATCAAATAGTCCAGTCTGGAACACACACTCAAGTGTGTGTGAGTGTGTGCTCATGCAACTGTAGGCTGCATATTTTTGGGTGAGCGTGCATGTACAAACTGTTCTGTGTGTCTTTACGTGCATGTTTCCTTTTGAGTGTGTGCGGTTGTGTATGGTTGTTGTTGTGTTTGTGCGTGGATGATTGTGTGTATATCCACGTGTGCACATGAGAATGCGAGCCAGTACGTGTATCTGTTGCCAGACGGCTGTCTCCTGGCATTGCTGTTCCCCTGCAGTGTGTGTGTATGGTTGTTGACAGTGTGGACGGTAATGTGTGATAGATCGCACTTCAGGGACCCCATAATCACATCAGCCTAACCTAGTCTATCAGCTGGGCACAATGGGATACCCTTCACTCCTCCTTTAATCTGCTCCATCTAGCTCTTCACCACTCGTCTCCTCTCCTGCTTCCTCTTACTTTCTTTCCTTCTCTTTCTGTTTTTTCCTGTTTACTTCATCTAAAGAGTATTTTACTTTTCTTTCTTCTATTATTTTCTTCACATTTAAACTTTCATTCTTTATTTTCTGCTTCATCAATTTTATTTCATCTTGTATTTTCTCTCACAGTCAAACTCTTCAAAGTTTGTAATGACATCAAGCTTAATTGGTATCCTATACTTATTTATTACTTTTTGTGTATGTATTTTGTAGTCATCACTATTATTTACTTTCAATTGAATTGTTTTTAATCTATATTCCTCTTTTAATAACATTTTAGTTCTCTCTCTCTTTCTTTATCTCCTTTCTTTCACTAATCTCAAGTCACTCACTATATCATTAAAATACAAAACCCTGGACATGGTGAGAGGGAGCAATGAGAACAAATGGTGCCAAGGTTAAGTATCCTATCCTATAATAGGTGTTGCTGTGTGCATGTTGTGTGAGTGTCTTGAAACAGACGTGTGGGGTCGAGGTTGCGGAGCCGGCCCCAGGGCTCCCCGACAGCGCGGTGCACCCGGCAAATGGCCCTTAGCCTTGCTAGTGCCGCTAGCCCTACGATCCATCATACCATATGTTCTCAATGGGGAAGCTAACGCTAATGACTGATGAGTAGAAGGGATGGGGGCGTAAAGGGAGGGAGGGAGGGAGAAAAGAAAGGTGGCGCAAGAAGCAGGAGGAAGAAGCAGAGAAGGTGGGGAAAATAAGTTGAGGTAAAGTAACAAAGAAGATGACAAAGGAGAGAAGGAGAGGGGATATTAATAAAGCAGGGAGATGGAGAGGAAGAGGTGGTGGGGAGCATATGCACTCCTTGGGAGGCCCCCTGAAATGAAGGATGACCGTATAGCCTGCTCAGCTTGAATGGAAGAGAGGATTCAGCGGAGAAGCAGAAAAGGAAGAGAGGAGTCTAAACAAGTGACAATGTGAGAGAGTAAAAAACTATATTTAAAAAAGAACAAAAATGAACTCTTTAAAGAAAATATTTTAAAAAAATGTTATGAAAAGACACGTTGAAAAAAATTCAATGCAAGATATTTCTTTTGTGATAAGATATATAACAAAAACAGCAATGAAATCAAAACCATATTTGGAATTAATCTTTTGTTTTTCTGCGTATTTTCTTTCTATGAACTATTTTTTATTGGCCTGTGTATTTTTGTGTGCACAAGGGTCTTGTGTGTGTTTGTGTTTTTGCAGTTAGGCTAATGGGGTACTATAGGCCTGTCCATATGGGGCCATTGTTTATGTGTGATGAATAGAGTCCACGTGTCTCCCTCTGGCACTCAACACTAAGCGAACCCTGCTGAGGGCACCCTGTTGACTCTGTGTGTGTGTTTTTGTGCATGTGTGGGTGCATTTAATATTTCTATATGTGTGAGTGTGTGAGTGTGTGAGTGTGTGTGTGTGTGTGTGTGTGTGTGTGTGTGTGTGTGTTGTGTGAAGGAGAGAGAATGACTGTGTATTTGTCCTGCTGTGTGCTTGGCAGTGCCCTCAACGGTGCCATCCCAAGTGTGTTTCATCATCATCTGCCATGACAAAGATGTCTAATGACACACACATACACCCACACCCTTGCATAGACATAGACACACACACACACACACACACACACACACACACACACACACACACACACACACACACACACACACACACACACACACACACACACACACACACACACACACACACACACACACACACAGTCCCATCTGTGCCATGGTATCCGGGTGCATCGGGACACTGCAGGAGAGGAAGAAAGGGAAACGACCCCACGTTCCTGCACCATGTGTCTAACTCAGCCCTCCTTGATTTACTCTCTTGTCGTATCGTCTTTTTTCTGTCACTCTCTCATTTTCGGCCAATAAACGTTAAGACATCACCAGGGACTAAACACCTGACAAGATAATTTTTGGGCCATAGTAAATAGTTTTTTGAACAACAGGCTTTACAATAAAGGATTAAGAGCAGTTTGGGACCAAGAAGGCTCAGCAGGCCATCACACTTTATCCAGTGTGCTTTCATTGCTGATCAAAGACTTCAATCTTATTCTAACAACAGTGGATGTTAAGTTAGTGTTTCCTTCACTCACCTGGGACATATGTATGCACCTCCCCCCTCTCAGCATCGCCGCAGCACACCAGTACATCATCTACAATCCGGCCTCCACAGCACTGGACCCCATAGCCGTCATGCAGGCTCCTGCTACAGCAGAGCTGGCCGCCTTTCATGGAGTAAGGAACCCCCCCACAGCAGCTGTCACCCAGCCCCACTGAGACCCGGCCCTGCGAGTGGTCAGGACAGCAGTATTCATCTACAGAGACAAGGACGGATGAAGGAAACACTTGAAACACAACATGGAAAAGAACAGACTCAAATCTAGTAGAAAAGAACAACTCCCATGTAAACATAAAAACATGAAGGAAATCTGAAACCCACTGGTTTTCACATGCACGTAGTATCCTCCGCAGCACTGGTGGTCCGGGAGAGCTGGGAGCAGTTTGCCACTGCAGCAGACCGGGTTGGAGGAATTACTAAAACTCAGATAAGTGCCCTCACAGCAGTGATGATGTGGCTTCTTAGGGTGCAAACGTCCACTGCAGCACACCTAGTTAACACAGACAGACAAACACATAGAATAATACCTTTTTTAATTAACACAGATGAACACATGAGTATGCACATATCAAAAAACACAAAAATGAACAGACAGTGAAATAAAACTACTAATGTGATAATGTATAAAATTATACTTAGAGCACCAAAAGTATAAATACTAATTACGCTGAATGACCCACTTCACAATCATATATTGTAATTGTTGGGGGTTTGTTGGTTGGTTTGTATATTTGTTGTAAGTAAGATTACACAAGGAAGTTGTTTTCACTTTCTTTAACACTGTGAGACTTTTTCAGTGTTTTCCAAGGAGATAATTCATGGATCTTAATGGGTAAAATCTGGCACATGTAAGAGACTGATATCAATGAGTGTGTTAAACTTGGTTCAGCTTAACTGTTGGGCCTTAGCAGAGGTATGTGCTCTACTGAGGACCTTTTTAGTTATTAAAGCCTTAATGTACATATCACTTAAATGTTGCATCTGATTTAAACAACTTAATTTACTTCTAGGTAATTTAATCCATTATTATACATCATCATTTATTTATTGATTATTTCTTTAATAAATAAATCAGCAAAATAACAAGTAACAAAAGCTTTACAATAATTGAAGTGCCGTTAAACTCAGTTACTACCAATGCAGATACAACAACAAAAACACTAAACACTAATCATCAAAAATTTGCACTTTCATGACTTCCCAAATTGATACAAGCTACAGTTGTATGCCTCCTCTGATAAACGCTTTATTAATAATCTAGATTTCTGCCGTGGATGTAAAAATGAGGATACATCTTGTGTGTTTTGTCGACATTTACATATTACAGATGCTAGACTCACAATGGAGGACTGTGAGTACAGGCTTGTGATATAGGGGGATTTTTTTTCTGGGTTCATGAGCCTGTGCACTCATAATACTTAAATAAGTGTGTATGTGAGTGTATGTGTGAGCTGACAGTAAATCTTATGGTAGTGGGTGCTGTGGGGACAAATGTATGACTGTGCCAACTTGGCCGGTATTCAGTCGTGACACAAGGATGGAAGTGAATGCAGATGACAAGTTATCCTGTTTAGGGAATTAATGCCTGAGAGGATGACCATGTGCCCTCTATAAATAGTGTGCATTTGGAAGTGTGAGAGTGTGTATTTGTCTAAAGAGTCACTATTTATCTTATTTTGTATGTGTCTGGTGAGGACGGACATGAGGGTGCACAGAGAAAAACTGTATCTCAAGATCAGCAGCCAAAGACCCAGAACTCCCTGTTTTACACTTTGTGTGAAAATGAACAAATAATTTACAGAGAAAGTAAAAATACAAAACGATAAGAACAATAAAATCACTTCACACAATTACCTGGACGTCAGGAAGGAAGCAGGATGCTCCACACACACCATGACTGGCAGGACACTGCAGGTAGGAACATCTGAACCTTAAACCACCTGCACCTTCTGACTCTCCCCCCACAGTGGACATGACCCCTGCTGACCCACTGGTGCATGACCTCAGGGTCCGTCTTAAAACCTTGTAACCCAGCATGATGCCACTGGGTTTGCCTGGATGGGACCAGTTCAACCTCACCGCCCTGAGACAGAGAGGGAGTGACACACATTCATGCACACACACATACACTTCATGCATGGTTAATGCCTGACAAAGTTGAGTTACAGTGTCAGGGTGTGTGTATCTTTATACACTTCACACTATTGATTTTCCTCTGTTTTATCGCTGACATCTTTGGCAGGGAGAGACCTGTGTAGTAACACTCAGAGTTACAACTTCCACAGTCTCCAAAGGAGAAAATAAGCCACAAATCACCACTTTCCTTTGCATCTGTAAGATTTGCAACATAACGGTTTAGGTCAAATGTGGGAAGCAGAGCATTTAAATGTCGTTAAATTTAACTGACTGCAAACAAAATGTCAGTTTACTATCATACTTTATTCATTTGGGAAGCTGTTAAAAAGCATCTTTGAGATAATCTGATTAAATTATGGTCAGACGACTTTAAATAACCTTTATTGAACCAGATAATCTCAATTATGAACTGCAGTGCTTTAATGGATTACTTTATGCTAAACATTTTATATGGTTCACCAGCTTTTACTGTTAGAAAGTACATCTTCAGTCTTTATAGACTATAGAAGAGGAATATGTGCGACAATCATTGTCTTTACAGCAGTAGGAATAAATGCAGTTATCATTTGTTATCCAACAGAAGTTTCAAAGAACTAACATTAAAATACTCTCTATTTCAATGATGTACAGAGTGCCGACACTGAGTAAAATAAAACATCATTTTAATATAGTCCTCCTGTCACAGGTCCACAGTTTGCTGTGTTGGTGAGAGCTGTATTGATTCTGTTGTGTCAAAGCTGCAAACCAACCTGTGTGCTGCCGATAAACATTAAAGATTACTGCACACAAATCAAAGGCTGTAAGATTTAATGAACCTGAAACAACGTCAACACTCAAAATATAGTCAAGAAATATGATCATTCAGAAAAGAAAGACAAGCAGGGGCCTGAGGAAAGTGAAAGAATAACTGAGTTAATATATCTGCAGCACATCTGCGTGTTACCTGGGACTCATCACTTGTGCGTGTGGCGTGCCCAGGTCAGCAGGCAGGTCCTCCACAGTGGTTGTCTGAGTGACATTACTTCTGACACATGCGTACACGGTGCACACCTCCACCTGAAATCCACACGACACATCAGACCAAAACGTGACTCACATGTTTGCATGTTTGTATCTGTGCGTTCTTGTCAGCAGTTGTTAGTGTGTGTACCTGTACATTGTAGACAGTATAAGGCAGCAGGTCTCCCAGCAGGTAGGACCCTGAGCTGTTGTCTACACTGCCATGGAGACGGTCATTGACATAGACGTAGTAACCAGTAACCGCTCCATTTGGCCGTAGAGGAGGGGACCAAAGCACCCGCACTGTGGTGCTATCTACAGGAACCACCTCTGGAGCTGACATCCCCTCTGGCTCTGTGATACATGTGAGAGCAGAGACCCCAAAATTAAAGAACAACACAACATTTTAAAGTTTGAAGATTGGAGACATCATCATCATCAAACACAAACATAACGAAACAAGAGTCCTCAGCCTCATTTACTGTGCAGCATTGTAAGTAAGATCACAGCAGCAAAAGATGATATTTGTCTCGTTATCTTTTGAAAGGGTTAAGTTTTACACCATGATAACTGCTCCTACAGTGCTTGGAATTATTTTACACTAAACCCACATCACTAAAACTTTAACATGCCATTAAACTGTGCTGCATTAGTGGTCATCAGGACAGGCTTGTAAAAGTTAGAATAAAACCAGAGAAAAAAATGTTTAAACTACGTGTCGGCACTCAGAGGTCCCCAGTTTGCAGTAAGCACACTTGAAAACACACGTACAACATTCTCTGGACATCATGCAAGCTTCTTTCAAAGTTAGTTTAGCAGCAGATCTCTGGTTTTAACGCAGCCCGACAAACTTTCAGGCATCACACTTTTAATGTATATTCATGAGTGTGTGAGTGAAGCAGAAAGAGACAGAGATGCTTTGTGTTTATGTGTACCACAGGACAAAGACACATGTGTTTGTGTACGAGACATGAGAGAGTTTGTGTGCTAATAGGACTTAGTTGAATTAGTTTAAACTCTCTCAGCTCAGTGCATTTTGATTATTTTCTCTATGATCAGCTTGTTCTTTTTCTTACGACAGAATAGTAGGACCACATTGAAGGAAGAACAATTCAGACATAACGAGAAAAAAGTAACGATTTTATGAGATAAAGTCACAATATTAGAGTAAAGTCGTAAATTTAGGAGTATACTGACCTAGTATTACAATAAAAAAAATGAACAATAAACAATACTTCAGTATAGTTTACACAAATAACTAATTACTCCATCTTTTGGCACACCACATTATTTTAAGTATCAATACTTAAAAAAATAGCGGATGGAGGAAATAGCTGTTTTTTTCGCCCCCTCAAATTTTACGATTTTATTCTCATAATATTATGACTTTATTCAAGTAATATTATGACTATATTCTCGTCATATTGCGACTTTACTCTTGTAATGTTGACATTTTTTTCTTAAAATTACGACTTTTTTCTAATTTTCTTCCTTCAATGTACCCCAATACTCCGTCGTATTTTCTTCAACTCATAGTTAACAGTAAATCTTCCAGTGAGACGGTCTCTACCTGTGTGGGTTGTGTTATTAACTCCTCTCTGTCTTTCACTGTCCCTTCAGTCTAATTCCTTTAATTCCCCGACTGAAATTCTCTTCATCCACAGATGATACTAAACTCAAACTGCTATAGTAATAATAGAGTGAGGTAACCTATAGGAAATGAGTTCGTATATGGAGGCAAACTAATGGGGTGAATTACAGAGACAGTGAAGGACACCAGAAAATCTGACAAATAGAGGACAAAGTTAATCTGTGAAAGAAAATATAGAGAGAAGGGATCATATGAAATAACAAAGAGAGGTAGAAAGAACAGAGAGTATTGTTCATTTTAACGGTATAAATTCAAATGATAATGGAAACCAAGCAGTGAGGAAGAGAATCAAACACAGACGTATAGTGAACATGGTGGTGGAGATCGTACGGGCTCCATCTGTTATTCTAAGTGAAAATGCACTCAGCTAAGAGAAGTTAACCCAATTCATTTGCTGCCAATGCACTTACCTAAACCCAACCTACTGCTCTACATTTCATTTACTGCAGGATGGCATTATCAACGCAATACTGCACACTGAGCCCCTCTCACTCATACACACACACACACGCACACACATTTTTCTTGCCAATTAGGCCTGATGTGTTAGCATTGCCCTATAGATTGCAGGCCATGTTAGGATGGTTGGTAGGGTTGAGCTGCATAAGTTAGAATATATTTGGCCTTGGTGTATGTGTGTGTGTGTGTGTGTGTGTGTGTGTGTGTGTGTGTGTGTGTGTGTGTGCAGTCTTATAGCTGTAAAATAATGAAATTACCTCCAGAGCCCTCTCAGTTAAACGAGCCGTACTTTGCCTTTAGCACCTAATGATTTTCTAATGTTTTTAATGCACTTTTTATTATACTGCTCAGATTAGAGAGAAAGAGAGAGGCCTCTGACATATGATTATACTGAGACGGAGGAGGAACTGGACTGGACGGGGGGTTGGCAGAGAGATGGTCTGATACAGGAAACAACAGCCACACTGAGAGGCCTCTGACATAACAATACACAGAGTGATTTGAAAGATAAACCCTTGAATGCTGAGACACCGGGCAGAGAGATGAAAATGAAATGGAAAGACGACGCCTGATGACAGTTATGATAGCCAGTGCAAAACATATGGCTAAAGACAGTAAAAGCTGACCCTGATTGAAAAGGGAAATACTAGTAGATTTAAGAAGTGATATACTTTAAAGCTATTGATTTTACATCCTAATAGACTCCCTGTCTTAATTTAGAAACAGCTAAAACTGTGACAAGCTGCTTTTCAGACATGAACTCAGCAGAATGTCTGAACAATGAGGTTCGGACTTTGTCTAGAGTTTGTCTTTCACATATAATCAGCGCAGCAGGAGATTCTCTGGAGCGTTTAGGTGAGGGGTGGTGCAGTATGCAGGAGGTCGGTTTGTTTTTTGGTGAAAGATTTTTCTTATTTTTTTTATTTATATTTATATTACATAGGCTTTTATTTACGTAAAAAATTGCATGGTAAAGTCCAGTAATTACAGCCTGCATGGGACACGGTGACAGCCATGTTTGTCGTCTTCTTTGGCAGGTAGAACACAGCATGTGCGTACTGTTGTGTGTGGGCGTGTTTGTCGGTGTTTGGTGCCAATGACAATTTTGCCACACCTTAAATCTGCCTCACACACACTTTGTATTGATTTCATGCCTCGCTACATGATGTGTTTAACATCTCCTGTGAAGCACAGAGACGCAGGGAAATGCATATTAACACAGGCACCTCTCGTAGATGTATCGGATTTATGCACTGTACATGACGCTATGTGCACAACCACACACCCTCACACACACATCTATAAAGTAAGTATGTCTTAAACATTTTCTAAAATCAAATCTTTTTTGCCAACAAAATCCCACAAACGTACACATACCTCCATCCTCTGTGGTGACATTAGCTATTGCCCTTGTTGTGTTATGTGCTCCGTTGGACACCTGTAAAGACACCAGATATGTGCTGCTGGGCCAAAGGTCACTTATCACTGTGGAGTTGATCTCAGGGGGTAAAGCCAAGATTTGACTTGACTGGGGAGACTCTACTGTGAGAAAATATGACTCCACCGCTCCCTGCAGGTCCTGCAAGGCTGAGAAAAGAAATGGAGACAGAGGGAGGAAGAGTGAGGGACAGTTCAAAATAAATATCATTTTGAGTTTCTTTTTGATAAATGTCAGGTGACAAAAACATCTTCACAGAACATGTCATGAGAATATGTTTGTGTGTGGATCTAATGTGTCTGTGTTTACTCTTTTGTCCTTGTGAAAAACAGTTTGAGCTTCAAACCTTTCTGAAAAAAAAAACCTGTGATGGGAAAAGACTGAGTTAATGTGTGTGTGTCTGTGTGTTTGAGTGTGTGTGTTTAAGACGGAGGGTAATCTTACAGGGTTGTGTCCAGTTGACCTGTACTGCGGTGTGATTGATAGCATGAGCCGACAGAGATGGAGGGTGGAGGGGAACCCCCGCCATGGTCACTGCGGTAACAACCTCTCCTGAGGAGAAGCCCACATCATTGTGGACCACTAACTGGTACTCGTAACGGGTGAATCTGTTGAGATATAATACTTCTGTTAGAAAAAAATAAAAATGCTACTGCATGATACAAACTCCTCTGCAAGTACTGACTGACACTGTAAGCCATTGATCCAAATAAGAAAGAGTTGCCCCTTATGTTGGATAAGAGTGATCATAATCCTGTAACTAAATGTACAACATCTAACTTCAGCTACCAGAGGCCTGTACTACGAAGCAGAATTTGCACTTATCAGGGTAACTTCAGGTTTAGTTCGGGATTTCCGGTCCTATGAAGCTTGTTCACTTCTTATCGGGGAAAATCACCATGGTAACTTGTGCTGAACGGCTAACCTGCTACGGTGTAGGTCTAGTTGGAGATAACAGATCAACCCGTATAAAAGCTCCGCCCACTGACCAATCACTTCCTATGAAACATGACATCAGTGTTCTTAGAGGATCCAGTTGAGCTCGGTGTGGATTGTTAGAGTCTCTGAGGAAGACATGGGTCTTCAGAGAACGACAAAATCCCTTTGCCTACTCTGATGAGGATCTTTATGAAAGATATAGATCCTCATCAGAGGGAATAATAAACCTTTGTCAGCTGCTGGAACCGAACATAACCAACCTGACACATAGGAGCAATGTGCTCACAGTACCACAGACTGTCTGCATCACTCTACTTTGCTTTACTTGTGGGAGTTACTGATATTGATGTACTGGGTGTGTTAGCAGTGGTCTAATAAGACATGCTTTAATAGGCTTTTATCCTTCCCTATAGGTTTATCCTATAAATTTAAAATTTTTGGTAACGGGATATAGATTTACCTTTTGACAGCCTCCATCCCTTCCTCCCCCTCCTCCCCCTCTCTCTCTCTGAGACTCGAACAGACAGCCCTCACCTTTCATGTGCATATGCTCAGATCTTGATCAGGCAAAACTGGGTTGACTTAATGAGTTGATAACCAGCTTTGATGACTGCTTAGCAAGTTTGCGATTGTTAGGTTAAGTTCAACCGGATATCGGAAAGATATCCTGGGTAACTCGCTTCGTAGTACAGGCCTCTGGTTTCTCTTACTCTAAACAATAACAAAAAAATTAGTTTGATGACGTTGGCCAGCAGTTTGAATAAAATTGTGGATTTCTCAGGGTTTGAACATTGTTGAAAACATTTTGGATTATATACAAAGTCAACAACATATAAAACATAGGTCTGGTAATTTATAGACATTTCAATGAAGAATTATTACATATTATGTCTTTAAACTATTTATTTCCTCACATATTTATTTCTTTGACATCAATAATGAAGAAAAAAGCCAAGTGAAAAGTGCTGACACGTTCAAACAATTGTCAGTTTACTACTTGACTAAAGCCCAGTAGAGACACAACCGTGAAAAGAGTACACCCAGAGCCGTTTAGCAAGCATAGAGAGGAGGGGAAAAAAAATCAGCTTCCACCAAGTGCCAAACTGAGATTAGGGGACGCTGTGTGAAAAACAATTTAATTCTTTGGGATATTTGCTTAATGTATCTTTGAGCGGTATTAAAAGATCGGCATCAGCGGCAGCTCGCCGATCAGCTCTGCACACACGGTCTGCTGCGGCGCCGGCGTTTGCTCTAGAGCTCATTTCAGTAATCTCACCTGCTTAGGCCTTTATCTTGGTAGAACAATTTGGTGCCGGAGTAAACATGGAGCCAGTGATGGAGATCTTCAGCAGGGGGAGGGGACTCGGATGTTACTGCAGGGACCGTGGCAATGGCCAGGGGCTGGTGGGTTTTACGTCTGAGCAACTTGTATCTGAAGGGGAGTTTTGAATAAAAGAACACACGCGCACATGTGGCGTTTAGGAATGCATTAACACACAACACATGTACAGAAATGCAGCAATATGAGCACACAGACACACAACTGACTCTTCTGCTTATCACTCATTTCCTCCTCTTCTGCTGTTTTTCATCATCTCTATTCTTTTGCGCTCACTGTATCTCATCCCTCCCTCCCTGCACCCCTCCCTCTGTTGTTTTTTTTCTGCAGGGTTTGTGTTTTCCTCTCCCCACAGTGATGCTAATTTTTGCTGTAATCAGAAGAGAAGGGCTTAATGCTGCCTTTTAACCAACCCACTTAGACAAACACACAGAGCTGAGCAGAGCAGAACAGAGAGACGGGCTCATGCATTTTAATCGTCTGCCAGGAAAATGGACCTTTATTTTAGGCCTAATCGCCGACAGAGTAGAACAGGACGGAACAAAACGGACCGGGATGAGCATCGGGAGCGAGAAAACAGCGATTAAAAATGCACAGCACTTAGCTCATTACCAGGGAATTCATGTTAGCAGCTTGTTAACGTGTTCCTATCTATTTTTCTACGTTTTTCAGCAGCAATTGAACATCTCCAGTGTGTCTCTTAATATTAACATGCTGTAAACTACAGTCTGAGCTGTCTGGTCTTTAACTGTAGGCTATAGCCAATGAATAAAAACACAAGGTTGGCTCAGATTATGTAAAGTGGCATTGCTAACGCAGACCGAGCTTCATACATATTGGGTCTTCATAATTAGTAACGGATTTTGGATGAGTGTCTGCTCATACTGAGCTATTACCTAATCATCCTACCTTTCATGTCTTGGTTATATTCCATCAACCTTGTGCAATTGAAATTGAAAAACACTGATCAACAGTAGGAAACCTGACTGAATCAGGTTGAAATAAGTGCAGTTGAAATGTAAATCTAATCTACATACAATTTACATTACAAAAAAATAAAATAAAAGTATTTCCACTTAATGCTTTTCATCACTACTCTTCCATTGTGTACTTTATGTTCTTCCTTTGTCTGCACACAAGCTCTGACAGTAGATTGGCCAATGAGCAAAGGCAAAACAATTTTCCTCAATAGCTACTGACAGGTTTTACAATTAAAGAGAATTCTGCTTAAATTATATGTACAACATTTTTTTCACAACAATTTAATGCAGTTAATAAAAATCGTTAGCAGTGTGTTACACTACCGCATCACTTAACAATGTACATTTACTTGAGTACATTCTTCATGTATCTTTATTGTACTTAAGTAGGTTTATTTTCAGGTACTTTTCATACTTTTACTCCACCACATATATCAGCAAATATCTGTATGGTCTACAGAAAGCAAGTACTTACTTACTTTTAATCAAATGCAAATGTTGATGTGGTACTTTTACTTTTTGTCTATGTATTTGTACTTGTAAGTAAAAGGGTTGAGTACTTCCTCCACCAACTAGGATTGAGCGGCAATTAGCGGCCTAATACTCATGCAATCTGAATGTGTCATCTTAGGTTAGAAATACATTACGAACAACATCTTGGTATGGTTTCTGTGTAATATAATTTTACCTGATGTTGGGTCCATTGGGCCTGCGTGGTGGTTGCCAGGAAATGGCGAGGAACGACTCACTGACTGCCACAACTGACAGCGGTGCAAGGCCTTGAGGGCTTGTGGCCAGTGTAGTGGCTGGAGTAGGCAGGCTCTCTGTACATCCTCCAACATGTCCATCACCCTCTGAACACGCCAACACAGTAATACTGTAGTTTTTGTATGGAATAAGGTCTGTTACTGTGACGCTGAGCTCAGATGTGTCGCCGCTGTCATGGAATATACGGGGTTCCGGTAGGCGGATCTCATAACCACGAATTTCTCCATTAGGAATAAGAGGAGGCGACCATGTGATCTGGAACACAAGTGTGTTATATTTAAGTTTGGGCTTGTTTATTTTAAATACAGCATTAAAAATAATCAGAGTAATACAAATACAATTTAGGCTTGGTTCACTTATTCCTTTTAGAAGAGTTATCCAAGAGAAGTCATCCCATTGGTTGGCTGAGGTGTGTTTATGTGTGTGTTTGTGTTTGTGTGTGTGTGTGTGTGTGTGTGTGTGTGTGTGTGTGTGTGTGTGTGTGTGTGTGTGTGTGTGTGTGTGTGTGTGTGTGTGTTCAATTCCTTTGTGGAAAAAGATAACCCGACTTTGACTTGAGCAGAATATTCCTTTTAAAACAGGACACAAACGCACGCACCCACAAAAACACGTGCATGTGCACAAACACCATGGTAAAATAATGAAAGCAGCTGGTAATGGAATTGCTGCATGCAAAAACAAAAGCTTGCTGTTGTTGAGCGCTGCATCTGATTTGGAAACAGTTCAGTCTGTCAGCATTTCAGAGTGAAGATGAAGGTAACTGGGACTCACACACACACAGACAGACACACACACACCTCTACATATTTGAATTAGAGCTATGTATAAAATAAAGGTTTAATTTCTACATCCACACACAAACACAAACCTACGCATGGTAAACGCAAATTTCAAAACTTTATGTGCACATACACAGATACACATCTGTGTTTAGTGTGTGTTTTGTCTGCTTTAACACACTTACAGTATGAACACAAACGGTAATGTACAATAAGTGATCAGTTAAGAGCTTGTTGAGACAAAGTATTTAGGTGATTAAGTGGTCAATGTTGATGAGAGTATTATGAATGAACATCACGAATAATTATTCCTCATGCAACCTTGATATTCATTTAACAAGTGACACTGAGAGGTGACACAGGACAAACACACACAAACACACGCATGCATACACTCACAAGCACAAGCACACACACACACACACACACACACACACACACACACACACACACACACACACACACACACACACACACACACACACACACACACACACACACACACACACACACACACACACACACACACACACACATATGGGCAGGGTCAATTTGAGTTAGGTAGCTCATTTCCCAAAGTGCGTGTTGGGTGTTCTTTGTGGTGGAAGTCATTTACAGATTGAATAGCCTGATGTAATCTGTAGATGGTGAGGACAGCGGAGACCCAGGACTGACACGGTGCACTGGGGCTAAGGCTAGCACACTGCGAGTGTGTGTGTGTGTGTTTGTATATGTGTATATGAGTGAAAGAGACAGATGATAAAGTTAAGAGTGAAAGAGAATGTGTGCGGTGTCTTTGCGCATCCATGCTATTATACTGAGAGAAAACTCCAAGGTACAGAGAAGGTGCCAACCACTGTAGCTGACAGTACAGTTTTACAATTTGGTTGAACATGCATTAACGCGATTGCTTTTATTTTAAGCTAAATTTATATCGACATACCGCAAACAAACTCTCTGGATTTGGGATAAAGCAAAGTAATAAATCACTTTGATTTGTTTTTGAATTAATAATAATATAATAATAATAACTTCATTTGTATAGCACTTTATAACTTAAACGAGGTCACAAAGTGCTTCACACAAAAGTCTATGGCAAAATTGAGAGCTAAAGCATAACCTAATAAGGTCAAGACCTTAAGTTTATAGAGAAACCAAACTGTTCCCACTTTTGGTAAATGGTATGGTGCATATCACAGATCTCAACAAGATCAAATTACAATAATAGTTCAATTCACTTCAATAGGCCTTCAGCATAACTAGCTGACTACCTGCAAATCCCTAACTATCTCTGCAGAAATACCTCACGTCAGAATGAGAAGCTGATCACTTCTAGCTGAGGATCAGAAACTAACAAAGATGAAGACTCAAGGCTCATTACTGCTGAATGTTAGATATGTATACCGAAACGAGTCTACTGTCCGTACTCTGTGTTCATTTTGTCAGTTTTTGTGCACGTCTTCTCAAACGGAGCAGTACCAAAGGAGATCATAGGGGGCAGTGTATCTAATAGTTTAAGTATGACAACCATGAGACACAAGAAAGACCTCTCAACAATGATGGAACTTTTTGAGTTGAGACTTAATAAGTTGATACATTGTTCTTAAGAGGTACATTTTCACAACGTCCTCCATCATCTGTACTGCTCTCTAGTGGATGTAACACTAGAGGGCAAAAAGTTTTTTTGTACTCAACCTCTGTGCACTGGTATTTGTTTCCCCAAATAAATCTATTTTGTATCTGTGATGTCATTCTGCTTAATTGCATGGCTCTCTTTTTTCATCACAGTTATGCAACAATCAATGTGCTGATTGTCCGCCTCTCACTGCATCACAAACTATTCCAGTCAGTCAGAGATACCATGCCTCTATTTGTTCTTTAAAAGAACAAAACAAGCTAATGGAAAATGAAACACAAACTGGATAATGGAATTAGTTTTATGCCACAATGAGGAGAAAATGAACCATTTTGAGGATGAAGGAGATACTCAAAATCCTCTCTGTGTTGTCAAGGTCAACTGGTAACCAGGAAGCGGCCTGTCTGTCTGTCCAATTAGCAACAACCAGGAAGGAACACTTTGCTTCTTGGACCCATGACCCCTAAAGCTGTGCTGCTGCAGAGATGACAGGGGCAGTTCTTAAATGATGACAGGCATTAGCATTTTTCTGCAGTTAGCATAAGTGCAGGCCTGTGAATGCGTGTGTGTGTGTGTGTGTGTGTGTGTGTAGATATGCATACAATATTGTTTCAGGGGCTTGATGTGGGATTAGCCAACGCTAGAACTTAACTCTGGCCCCTCCTTCAAAATGGCCGACAGGAAGGAAGCTGCCTCAGACAGGGTCACAGCCCCGCCCATTTTCTGAAGGGGACCTTGAGTTGAGTGTTTTTCTTTCTCATTAAATCCCAAAAGAGAAAGACAGAAGAATCAGTTTGACATTGCTTTGTCTTTTCTACTCTCCAATTCTGTCAAACCCAGGGTGACTGAAGAGATCCTCACTGACGTCGCATTGTATTTTTTGCGTATTTTTCTCTGTTTAAAGAAACTTAAACACTTTATAAAGCCTAAACTCATTCACGGATACAGAGATCTTCTATTATATAAACTCAATATGAGATATTACAATTAACTTACAATTAGCAGTGTGGCAGGCTTGGCTAGTATAAGCTCTACCAGACCAAGCCAATGTGTTTTTAGTCAAATTGTAAAAAAGGTAGCTAAAAAATAGCCCTCACTTGAAATGACTCTGGTCCCAAGACCTTCAGCCTCGGTGGACTGAGACCAGCGGGCCGAGAAGGTCTGGTAGTGATGCTGACCCACGGTCCTGCAAATATGAAAACATTTGTGGTTAAGGATCCTATTGTGAAACAACTTTTTCACAACTTCCATTACTCACATCTTGGTCAGATGAATTTAATTTCACTTAATCCCTTTATCAAAGCCTTACCTGTGGTGTTCCCTGCCTGGTTATGTAGCACTAGTCGATACTGGTAGCTGGTCCAGGGACTAAGAGCTGATGAAGAGTCCAGGAAGGAGAGAGGAGGAGACTCTGGTGGGAGGTGGCCCACAGTGGAGATTTGTTTAGTCCCAGTGACTCTACGCTCAATCAGCCACCTAACACCCCAACACAAGATACAGTGGAAATTAAACATTTGATTTCAAATATGAGTTAAAAGTATATGAAATAAATTTGACCATCTCTCACCGATCCAGTGGTCCATTGCTCCGCTCTGGTGCACCCCAGGACAAGAGAACAGAGGTTGGGGTGTCAGAGTAAAGGTGAGGTGCAGGAACTCCTTCAGGGGGAGCTGGGAGGGTACGGAAATGCTGAGACATCCCAGACACTGAACAACCCACACTGGTGCAGGCTTCCACCTAGATATTAGAGATTTATTTTGTAATATCACAATGCGATAAGTGTTTCAAATGTCAGCATTGTAATTATAGCAGTTTTCTTTCCACAAGTTGAATACCATGATTATTATTCGTGATCAAAATGGTAGCTGATTATTCAAACATCAAGAAAAACTTCTGGGGCCTGTTGCACCAACAGGTCTTGCGCCTGCTAGGCTGGTTGTAGCTTGGCGTTCATTCTAAAGACCAGGCTTAGTAAAGACCAGTAACTGCAACCGGCCATCATAAAGCAATAATCTACAACTTCACTAAAAAGTACCTGAAGGCTGTAGGTGTGGTATGGCAGTAGATCGCGGAAAGTGAAGCTGGTGGTGTTCCCTGGAATAGTGACTGACAAAGGGAATGGGCTTAAATCTGAGACTCCACTAAAGGAACTGGAGCTGGAGCTCTGGGAGGGGTCTTGTGTTATAAAACTTTCAGTAGTAGAGCTGGTGGCATTGTAGTCTGGGCTTTGCAGTAAGGGGCCGGGTCTTTGGTTCACACTGGTGGTACTGGATTCAGTGGCTTGGCTTGTATTGCTTAGATGAGAGGACTTAATATGGCCATCTCCTGCAGGAACAGGCGTCAGGCTAGAGGAGGGTTTAGGGACAAGTTTGGGCTTCGTGCCTTGGATTGGGCTTGAGCTGCCATTAATGCCTGAGTTAAAGGTCGACGTGGAAATGTGGTTTGAGTCAGGGGAGGTTAGACTGGATGTTGGCCCGAGGCTTTTAACTGAGTTAACGTCTGCACCCTCAGTGCTGGACAATAGGCCAGATATCGGACTCAAGCTGGAGTTGACAGTTGTTCTGGAGATGGAGCTGGGTTTGAAAGCTAAAGAAGAGACAGAGATGGGCCAAAGACGGAGGGTATAATTGGTGATAATGCCATTTGGTTGCAAAGGAGGAACCCAGGTAACTGTTACACTTCGAGGATGAAAGCCTGACACCGTTGGGCTGACGACTGGTCCTGGACCTGCAGAAGAGGAGGATGATGAAGAGATGAAGAAATGGGGAGAGGAGGATAAAAAAAGCTAAAGATAAACATACTCTTTATGTGTGTGTGCGTGCTTATAAAAAGAATGAGAAATAAAAAAAGTGAGGTGAGGGGATTTGTTCTAAGGAATTATTTGACAAGTAACATCAAGAATGACATCAGAAGGACAAAGAGTGATTTTGCCATCCCTATGCAAGGGATTAACACGGGAAGGCTCTTTCTTTCTCAATTTCTCCCCGAGCAACCCAAGATTGTATTTATGGATTTATGCAGCACTTGTGACTGTTTGAATGAGAGGCTGCTCCTCTTTTCGGCCGCAAATTCAGGAGGTGACGTGGCGGCCACACTGGGCTGCTGGGAACATTACGTCACTGGCTTTGGCCAATGTGCACACACATTTATGTGACCATGGATTTTAGTAATTAAAAAGATCTAAAAGATAAACTGTACTTTTGATAATAAAGTTTTGTTTAAAATCCTAAACCTTAAAAAAAAAAAAACAGGTAAAAAATGCTTAAGTCATAATTGAGAATAAGGTGTTAATATTATCACAGTAAAAAAATCATTATATTAAGAAAATAAAGGGGGAAAAATAGTTAAATAGGAAATAAGCAGCGAGGAGAATCCATGCTCGCCAGAGTTCTGCTCCTTCTGGATCCAAAATCTTGGTTACCAATTAAAATGTAATTGTTTCTTGTGAGACCTATACTAAAGTATAACCTAACAAGATTCTCAACATTCCTCATTTTAACACATGCGATTGGCTGATCTTCTGATACTTCCCCTATAAAATGACACGTAGCCTTCATTCTCACAAATTCACAACTTTTTTCTAATAATATTAAAACACTGTGTTTTCATGTTTGTTACAATTTTAATTGCCCAGAACACAAAATGATCCTCACTAGTAAGAGAAGTATGCAGGCAGACAGAGATGAACATCAGAAGGCCACAAGCACACCTATGTCACGTGACTTGCACATGTTCATGCACAGATAGGAACCTGCACAGGAATAGTCAGAGGGATATTTCACTACACGGTAGCTCATTTGAAGGTAATCCCCCCCCCTGCCTCCCCTCCCATTTACATCCCACTGTACTGCTCTGTAATGGACACACACACAGATGCATGTCCGTATACATAGACACACACTTCTTCCAACGCACACTCACATACCCACACCAACGGTGATGCAGTATAGCAGTAATGGTGCTGTGTGAAGGGCAAGCAGATCAAGGTGACTGAGCGGACTGAGGGAGCGTGCTGCGTCGCTAAGTGCTACCGCTAACCGCTAACGGCTTTCCCAGATGGCGGCGCGTGTGTGTGTGTGTGCAAGAAGAGACAGGAAGAGAGAGTACGCGTGCATGACTCTATGAGATATAAAGTGTGTAAGTATGTATATGTGTCAGTGAGCATGCACATGAGACAACAGTTTACTAGTAGGGATGAGAATCTCCATCACTGAGGCCGATGTGATATCTTGACACACTGCCCACGAACCGAAACATTGAAGATACATGTGAAGCGACTACTTCAGTGATATGATATGATTCAACCCTATTGTGATGCAGTGATTTATCATGATTTTAATCAACACAATGTGAGTTAATGTGATACAATATTGCTGAATATTATACTGTAATCTCCATAAACATATTGTCCATGTGAATATGCAGAATCTGTATGCGAGGGACAAGATCTAGTTTCTGTTAGTTTGACCAATGGAGTTTGAGCAGGCTGTGGTTGCCTGCAGATAAACACTTTGTATTGAGATCAGAAGTGGAGGAACACATTGACCGAATAGATAGCTGTTAATAGAGATTAGCCAAAACTCATGACTCATGTGATAAGAGAAACTAGTCAGACTGTAAACATTGTACAGCCACGAGAAGACAAAGTCTTGGCCCAGATATCCACTGTCTATACAGGAAGCCCCAAAATATTGGCCGTTGCCCCCAGAGGCTAATTTGTCATCAGACGATAGCCAATGGGATTCAAGATTGATGAAATTCAACATGCTACAGATGCTTTCATATTATGCCAGAGGTTCTTTTTAAACAGACATCCAATCATAACTTCAGTAATCAGTGGTGTGGCACGGCACATATTTCAAATTGCATGTTTCTTGTTAAATTGAGAAAACGACTGCTCTTCAGTATTTGGCCCAGGATGTCATTATTGTGCTAAAGGTTTGTGTCTTTGTGTAATTATGACACCAAAGAGCCTAATGTTTTGCATGACATTGTTTTTGTGATGCCCTGCATGTCTTCCCTGTATTTAATAGCCTGTGTTTTCTGGTAGAAGGAAAGCAGGGCAACCCGTTTCTTAAAATGATAGTGACCAGGTGTGCACAAGGATATGGATGAATTGATATAATGGTATAGGACAAATTAAAAATAGGACAGAGAAGTAAACACACACACACACACACACACACACACACACACACACACACACACACACACACACACACACACACACACACACACACACACACACACACACACACACTTTTCCATCTCCCACACAAATAAACTGCAATGTAAAATGATGATGTAAAGCTTGGCTGACTTTACAGATCAAAAATAGTGCCACCACCAACCCATCATTCCCTCTGTCCATTTTCCTCCTCCCCTTTCTCTCTTCTTCTTTTCTCTGACCCCTTCCTTCCCTCTTCCCCACCACCTCTCTTTCTTTCCTCTCGCTCTCTCTTTTTTGTGCATTGTGTCACGGTCTCTCTCTCCCTTTCTCCCCCTCTCTCTGCGGGCTCCCTGCTAAATAAACAATGCAGAGAGTTGACCTTTTGGGTTAACAGGTTTTTATGCTAGCTCTACTCAGCACTCACACTGATTCAATTACCACCAAAGGTCCACTGAACCCTACGAATAACCAAGGAGCCCGTCTCCCTGTCTGTCTCCGTGTATGTCTGCCGGCCGCACTCCGCGCCTCGCTGCGTGCTCATTTATCTTTGCGGAGGGTGGGGGTGTCGGTCTACACGTTTGTCTAATTAGACATTCTGCATCCTTCTGTCTATTTGACAATATTCTCTCCTGTCTTCCTTTGTCCCGTCTCTGTTGTTGGAACAGAAAGACATGGTGACCAGACACGCAGAGACGCTAGACAGAGAGAAAGTCCTAAACTGCAAATTATTTCACTACCAAACACAACCCAGTCACCTTGATCCAGCCCCAAGCAACCAACCAAAATAACCCCCTCTCCTCCCTTCCCCCATCCCCCCTCTCTCCCTCTAAGTGTTGAGTGTTATTTAGGCTTTACTGGCGCGTGTAAAATTCTGCAATTTGAAGGGCTGTTAAGTTTTTCAATTGAAATTTTCATTTAAGATGCAGGTGATGCTTTTTTCCTTTTTTTTATTTTACTGACGCTTTACTGCTCTCTGGACAGGAGGGAACGAGCGTTGAGGGAACGTGTACCAACTATTTCCTCTCTGCTTTCCTGACTCCTTATCTATCCATCCCTCTTCTATTTTTCTGTCTCTCATCCTCCCTCTTTTAAGTGTGCATCTTTTCCCATGTCTCCCACTACCTTTTGCCTCTCCCACCTCTTTATTCCCGACGCCGTGCCCTCTTTTTCCCCCCCGCTCTCCCTTCATCCGTCCCCCCACACCTCCCACCCTCACTCCTCCTCGCGCCAGTAAAACACAGTAGCAGAAGGCTCAAACAGGAGTGCAAGGCCGCCAAGCTTTAAATCACATTTATAAGGATTTGGTTAGCATAGTAATAACACAATCAACTGACAAGGGCTGGGAAAGGGGGAGGAAGGAAGGAGTGTGTGTTTGTGCATATGCATGTGTACTTGTGGGTGTATACATGTTAGACAGCGTCCTGTGCATATTTGTGTGTATGTGCGTGTAGATCAGGGTCCATCTGTGTATATTTAAGTGTGTAAATCTGTGTGTAGCCATGTGAAGAGAAGAGGAAGGGTATTATTTTTTAGACTTGCACAGGGACTTGTGTGTGCAAGTGTGTGTGTGTGTGTGTGTGTGTGTGGGTGACGGTGCTTTTGAAGGTGAGCGGAGGCTCCTAAGAGTCATAATGAGGACAAACGCTGAGCTTTACTATTATCAAGATGCTTATGACACGGTGTCAAAACGTGACAAGCAATACGGTGAGAATTTACATTGCATTTGGTATCTTTACTTTTTCTACGGATGACTTAATGTCATTGCGGCGACAGAAGACACCAGAGAAGCATCGAGAAAGAGGATGATATATGGCCAAGGTCATGAACTTGATTTGTATCCATAACATCATGAGTATGTGAGATGTGCATTAGCCTTTAAGTAACTATGACCATCACGATACCCTTTGAAATGTCAATCATTCAAAATGTTTCAATATCCTTCTCAGACACTGACTATTTGGAGTGGTTTATTCAATTCTAGGTAACCTTCTGATGCACCACACATTACAGAGAGCAAAAATAGTTTCAAAGCAAAAAACGGCTTTTAAAATATAATGTGGAAATTTGTGGGTGTGTCAAATTATCTAAATCTGTGGGAAATTATGACTTTTATCCAAGGAAGAAATATAAAAAACATAACAAAAGCCATATTATCCACTATATTTAACAAAAAAAAAATCTAAAGACAATGTGTAAATACATGTTCAGGTAAAGAGTATAAATCAATGTAGATAATATATTCAAGTTATCTCTTGATATGCAAAATAACAATGGGATTATGCTCACTTTACTTCATCGCTTCCCTGGGAGAGCTCAGTGAACAGAATACTGGGGAATAAGGTGAAGTATTATTTTATTAATGCAGTCACTCATTCATTAAATAACATGAATTCTTTGTGTTCTGTCATTACTTCCAACCTCATTTCGGTCCCATTTTCTGCTTTCTTTCCTTTTCCTTCTTCTCTCTCACACTCTGCTTTAATTTCAATTTAGTTAAACATCATTTTTCAATGCTCTCTCTCTCTCACACACACACACACAGCTCTGCTCAGATCATTTTGTCAAAACAGTGCTGTATTCCTTCATACTCTGTATAACACTCTAAAACACACATACGTGCACTTTCCTCACAGCACACACACACACACACACACACACACACACACACACACACACACACACACACACACACACACACACACACACACACACACACACACACACACACACACACACACACACACACACACACACACACTCCCTTAGATCACTTAGCTGGTGTGAACATGGGAGTAGACAGAGGAAAGGGAGCTGTCCAACACGACTAGAGTTTATGTTCACAGGAGCTGTCTGTCTGTTCTTCAGCGGCAGGAATTCATAGGCACCAAATTACATTAAAAAGATGGATATAAAACTTTAATGGAATGATAAAAAGGAAAGGAGGAAGAGCGGGTCTCTTTTTCTCTGTTCTGTCATTAGCCCTCTCATTTCTTCTCTTCCTTTTTTCCCCCTCAATTCCTCATTTTACCTTTTTTGTTCTCTACATTTTTCTTTCCTTGCCATTCTCACCATTTCTTGTCTTCTTTTCTCTCCCTTCTTACTCAAAATACTCACAAGCCTTATCTGTCCAATAGAAGGGGTGAAAGCCATTCTGTGTTCAAATTAAAAAAAATACAGGAATGAAGAAGAGAAGAGAAAGAAGGAGAGAGGTATGAGAAAAATCAAAAGACAGAAGAAGTGGTGTAAAGTAATGAAAGAGAACAAATCCTGCAGTAAAATCCAAAGGACCACAACACTATAAAAAGTGAGCATGTACATCGAGATCTACTGTACATGTCACTTTAGCATATATAAGAATGTATGAGTGAGTTAATAAATATGATTGTTTAGGTTTTTTTGTGCCAATTTCAGATTTTGTGCACATATGTTGATGATAGTTTTTACATATGAATGTTTCCTAAACTAATGTAACAACTATTATATCACAACTATCAGCGTATCATTATACCCGATAATGATATTGAGTAAAGGGCTTGCGTTGGTTATCATTTTTTGTAGAGTGCAGAAAAAGAGATTAGGGGGAAAATGCAGCCTTTTCCCGTCACTGCCAAAATGACAAGAGGACGGGTTTATGCTGACAAATTACACATCCGTGTTGGGACAATCCGATCGGGCTACATTAGGCTTCCTCCCATCATGGGTTTAAATCCCTTCTTAGTGCAAGATCCCATAGCTATCATGTATTCTATTAATATGGTAAAAGATTTTTTTTAATGCATACTTCAAAATGATTGGACATTTTCATGTTTAAACAATCATCTATGTCCATGATTGGATGTTACACTTCAACGGTGAAATTAGATATTAAATTATTTGTGATTATTTGAAATCCTTATGAACATGAACTGTGAACAGCACATGAACAATATTATATTTATTCTATCTATGCCTGAATGACCTCTGTGTCAGTAGGGTGCATGTTAAGTATCATCCTAGCTTCTTGTCCTTTTAGGATTTAATAAAGCATTAGTCAAATGATGCTGGGTCTTGTTTCGGTGTGTTTCTTTTTTCTTCTTACATTGTCAGCCTGTGCTTATGGGTGGGAGCTTGTCTGCATGAAGCTTCATTACTGTGTTTGTGAGCATAAGGAGGTGTGTGATTGATAAGGAGGACAAGGTGGTGTGTGTGCATGACACATGTTCTCACTGTGTGTGTGAGTCAGAGAGAGTTGGAGGGGAAAGAGAGCTATGGTGGTTTGAACGATGGGGCAGACTTTGATCGAATGGACACATCTATTACAGTCCACACATACACACACACACACACAGAGAGAGAGAGATAGAGAGCGAGAGAGAGAAAGAGACACTGACATTATCTTTACTTGTTGCGTACAGGGCGATATGTGTGAAAGAAAAAGCTCAGTCTGTTTAAAAGAGTGTGTGTGTGTCTTTCAAGTGTGTGTGCGCGTGCTCATTTGCTAGAGGGAATTCAATTCTGCATAGCAAAGAGAAAAGCACAGGGCCATAATTTAATGCATCCTAAATGCAGATGTGTGTGTGTGTGTGTGTGTGTGTGTACCCGCACTTGTGCTCATGTGAATGTGTATTTATACGTACGCCGCGCATACATGTGTACGTACACATCTCTGTGTGTGTACATGCGGATGTATCCAGTGTATGCAAATCTCAGCTGCTTAATGATAATGTATGTGATAATAGCGTGGTGCTAATTAATTTATAACTTTGCACTGAGGAGGCTGTTCTAGTGGCTAATATGATTCTATTACAGCAATTAGCCCACAATGACACTGGCTAGGTCACTCACACACAGACACACACACCTTACAGTATGCTAATCTCTGTCACCATTTCACCCGATGTTGCTTGTGCCCATGTTTCCACCAGCCGTCCTCGTTTTTAATATCTTCTGTCGCTGCCTCTCTTCCTTATTGTCTTGGTCACATTGATCACCTCCACAAGCATCAAGAAATTAATACGTATAAAATAAAACCGTGGTGACTTTCAGGAATTGAAGAGTTTTGGACAGAGGCTCTGTTTTCCCCACCACAGGCCATATGTTTAATGTTTGAGTCTATTGTTTAGATCATCACGTACCATCAGCAGATTTGTCAGACTCCTTGAGTTTAACTTTGACTCAGCAGCACTGACAGCCAACTGATGGCAGAGGCCAACTAGCAACCAGCTGCTGCCAGACACCTGCCAGCCAGTCACTTGCAAAACTCGGCTGGACTGCTGACATGAGCGCCCGGGCAGCACAACTCAATATGAAAACACCCACCGCCAACAGGTCGTCTGCAGAAACAGCAGCACTGACAACACAATAACAAGTTTGTTCATGATCAATAGAATAATTAATGTCTTTTTTCCTTGGTGAGTCTGTTTTTGCATCGTCCGGAGCTGCGGTGTAAACACATGTATCTGTGAGTAATAATTACGTTCAGTTTTTACATGTGCATTTTACCTGTGTGTGTGTGTGAGTGCTGTATGTGTACTTACTGTCCTCTGCGGTGTGTAGGGTTGCCCAGGGGCCGGCTGTCTGGCCGTGTGTGTGTGAAACCACCACTCGGAACAGGTACTGTGTGAACGGCAACAGGCCCTTTACATGATAGGAATAGGTGTCTGTTGCGTTTTCCACAAGCCTAAGAGCAGATGGACACAAAACATGAATGAAATTACTAGCACACATTTGGATCTGGTTAAAAATGTGTTGTGCAGGAATCAAACAGGTGTTCAGAAAGGGACAAAAAATATGATTTATTTTACAAATGGCAATCTAGTGACTATCTGTAAAGCTAGAGAACTCCTTATGCATTGTTTCTGAGCATGTGGTGGTCATATATAAGTATATACCACAGACTGTAGCCTATATATAGATGGATGACACATCTCCACCTCCTCCCGTTTTACAAAAATTAAGTTAAAGTATCTTGGATACAGGTGTCGTCATCTTGCACTTTTGCCGAAATTTGGCCCAAGAGTTTGCACAGTAGTGATCGTGGTACCGCAGCTGCAGTATCAAGGTACCACTGATGCAGCTCTTGACCAATCGAGAGTCAGTCTCAACTGTCAATCATGACGTTTTACCCTGTTTTTATTGCATCAAATAACTAATTTAAACCGAATGACAAAAATGAACACTTGGACATCAGAGTGATAAAAACTACCTAAAATGACAAAGACCATCTCTGATTTTTAAATGTAAATTGTATGGCCTATACTGCAGCCACCGAGGGGAGAAATCCAGATTGCTTTGACTTTTGGGTAGTCGTCATTTTGTCCATCTTTACAGTCAATGGTATCCTGTTCTACAGTACAGTACATATGGCTATTCTATATACATGTGGGTGAAGTTTTGTATTAAAAGGAAACTCCAAAGAGAGTCTTTACACCTTTATAACAAAAATAGCTGTTTAGCGTTTATGCAGTGATCATTCCAGGATGAATAGTGTGGGAATTTTGGTCAGATGTGAAAAAAGAGAAAATGAAGATGACAAAGATCTGAACAACCACAAGTATTTAAGTGTTCAGTGATAAAAGGTTACCTCTAGAGAACAGTTGTTAGAACGTGGTTCTTTCATATTACTCCTAATAGTAGTAATAATAGTAAAGTTCTTTCTAAATTCGTCGTATTTTTTCTTATCGAGGTTATGAAAGTGTCATAAGAAACATTTCATAGGATCACTAAACAGTGAATATCTTGACAATATTTTCATATCTTTTTATCGTAACCTCATGTCGCACCTGATCCCATATCGTATAATCATACAAAGGAATCCAGGACAAGGTAAAAGAATATTGTCATAAATGAGGGACCGTTGACCATTTAGCATCGGATAGATAGAAGGGATGAATGAATGAATAAATCAGGGAACAATGAGATTTCCATAGCAGAGGAGGAGGAGGGCATGGCTGTCTGATATATAATACATGTAGCTAGTCATTTATTTATTACCACAGAATGAGAACCTCCTCTTCTTGGATTAAATTGCAATTTGTTGTCAGGAAGCATGTAATGAATACATATCAGATGCACACCCTCTCTCTCTTTTTATTCTATCACATTTTTTCCATCTCCCTCGGCCCCGTCTCAGATTTTTTTTTGTCTTTTTGACTCTTACTCCATCTCTCCGGCTCATTCACTCCCTGTTTTCCTGATGGTCTGTCATATTGATGTGACATGTTCAGCTGTGCTGTATAATGTGGCCCTTTGTATCCACATGTGGATGCATATGTGTATGTTCACATTTATAGTTGAAAATATACATGATAGGTATCTGAGAGTGTTGTGCATGTCTGTCATTGTCTTATTGCTCGTCACGTGTCTCTGTCTCAGGCAACTGTGGGGACCTTTATGCTAACTTGTCCACTTGTTTAGTGTGTGTGTGTGTGTGTGTGTGTGTGTGTGTGTGTGTCGCATTCAATGGTCTCGCTCTCACCTTATCACAGGCCTCTGTGGGGATGTCCTCATTTGCAGGCTGTAGTGCAGCGGGCCAGGTGCGTTGGGGTGGGCAGGAGGGGACCAGGATACGTTCAGACTGGCTGTAGCTGCATGTGTCAACCTCGGAGGTAACAACCCATCTGGGGCTGTGAGGAGAGAGAGAGAGAGGAGATGGGAGGAAGGAACAGATGATGAAGGTGGTGAAGAGATGAAAGTTTGAAAGAAAAATACAACAATGGATAAATACATATTACAGAATGTATGTCAATTTTATATTGTTTTGCAATTGCATAATAAAGACTTGTCCTTTATCTAGGAATGGCTCTACTTAGAGTGGAGCGTAAAAAGAAAAGTGGATTGCAGAAAGAGAGAAACAGGAATAAAGAGAGAGAACGTGCCTTGATGATCTTTGAATTCCAGCTCTCACTTTAATTCAAGTGTAAATTTTTCATCTAAATCATATTCATACTCATTTTTTACACTCCTACACAAAATTGATGATGATGATGATACATTGCAACAAGAATTACTCCCCTACTAGTGTATGCCTTTGCCAACCAGCGAAGGTTCAGTTAAGATATTATTTTTTCCAGACTCATGAGATCACAGTGACCTTTGCCCTCTGAAATCTCATCAGTTAATATACGAGTCCAAGTGACAAAGGCAGACTTGGGATATCGTGTTCGAGAGGCCAAAAACCATGTTTGAAGAAATTCCCTCAAGGTGTTCTTGAGATATGTTGCTAAGAACAGGACGGACAGACAACCTGAAAAACATCTCCGGCCACTGACTGTCGTCTGCGCGGAGACATAAAAGCACATATTAAAAACTAAAACAGATTTGATATATTATTTGGCCACTAGGATAAATCCCATTTTGATTTTAATTAATAAATCTTTTTGATAGACTCCCTAGTTTCTACTTTTCAATAAAAGAGACTTTACTGTAGATCAGTAGGTCATTCCCTGAGCGTGTGTGTTTCAGAGAGAAAGTATCAAATGTCTGTGTGTGAGAAATTCTTGCAACACACATTGATTTCTGCCTCTCTGACACACACACGCACACGCGCACACACACACACACACACACACTTACACGCAAGCACACACACATAAAACTCATGCATCTCAGACACACACTGTTGGTGAGCCTGTGTCTCCCTCACGCTGTGTTAGCAGGTACAATATCAGAGGTGTCACTAATCGTTTTAAACTATGCACTTTTATGTTCACTTCTCTCTCTCTGCTCTCCTCCTCCTCTGCTCCTCTGTCTCTTGCTCGCCCATCTTCTCTCTGTTCTTTCACAGAACAAGGACGCATCAAGACAGTTTGCCTTAAAGAAGTCTAAAGAGATGCCAGAGGCACAGAGGTAGAAAGAGAGATAGAAAGAGAGGAAACGTCTGGTATTTAAAATTTATACTTTCTCATGCCTTTGTTTTGAACTTGAACAGCAGAACTTTCCAAAGTCTGTTCTTTTGTTGTTCTTCTACTAAGACATGGGTGTGGTGAGGTGTGTGTGCATGTGTGTGTTTTAACACTTTTGTTAACATTAGCTTTAGTGGCCAAATGTGTGTTTTTACTGCCTGGTTATGATTATCTGCTCTGATCCGCTTCAACATTTCGACACCTGGTCGAAGGGGCGGCTGCAGGAATGTTTTTAACTCTTTCTTTAAGATTGCCATTATTTTGTGTTTATTGACATTTTCACCAATTCACGTATCTTGATGAAAAAATAAATCAGGCACTTCATGGGACTGATAACTGAGTGTGCGCAATGTAGTGAGGATCCAAAAGGAAAATCCAGATCTAGCAGACTCACAAGTGGTTTCAAAGAGGGGTCTGATTTTTTCCAGTCACTGTATAGTAACAAATAGGGCTAGAACCTGTAACATTGATTTCTATGATAGCTATGTACATACTCTTGAAACATGAACCCTGCTAATTGGAGGAAAACCTTTACTGTGTCTGTGTATGTTCTGGGTGTGCGTACCTGCTGGAGGTGTAGAAACACTGAGGGTTAGACTCTCAACACAACCCTGGGCGTTACACCCTCTGATCCAGAAGCTGTAGTTGGTGTAAGGCTGTAGGTCAGTCACAGACAGCCAGCTGCCGACTGCTGTACTTCCATCCAACGTACCGTCACCATCTAAGAGACGGAGAGAGTCACACAAACACGGGCAAGGAAAGCTTTATAAATCTAGTGAGAAGGAAAAACAGTGATAATTCTGATGGCACATTTATTTATAAGAGTCATCACAGCGATGGCAGAAAAGCGATTCATAAAAGATACATAGAGCAGGAGAGGGGGAAAGCAGGAGGAATGAGTGAGACTTCAAGAGAGAGGAAGACTGAGATTAACTGAGAGTGATCAAAGAAGAGAGGCCTCCATGTTGAGGTTATGCAAGGATAGTCAAAGAAAAAGGATCAGAAAATTACACTATGTAAGCCGATCCAGAATATTTAGATGGACACACACACGCACACACACACGCACACAAACATCAGTTCTGTGTGAATTGATGAAGGCAGTGTGTATCAAAGAAACAAGGGGTTATGGGTAACTAGAGCGAGACACCACCTCTCTCTTTCTTCCACACCTCTTCTCTCCACTCATTTTAATCTCTTTTCCTCTGTGAGGTGCAGATCAAAGTCTCTGACTGTGTGTGTGTGTGTGTGTGTGTGTGTGACAGAGTGTGAGAGATAGACAGACTTGTGAATATGCAGCAGTTAAAGGATGAGTGTGTTCTCCCGTTTCTCATCCTGTTCAATTTTCTTCTTCCACCTTTTCTTCTTCCATGTCCACCTCTCCTCATCTGTTTTGTAGTTCTTCGTGTCTCATGTTGTTTCTGCCTGAAACTCTTTCTAATACATCCATGTAAATATGAGCGTCTCATCTGTGCTTTCCCTACTTTTGTTTTGCTGCTATTTGTCTCTGTTCTTCCTCCCATCTTCTTTTGTTCTACACTTCTATACGTCTTCTCTATCAAGTCACTGTGAATATCAAAAAACCTTTTTCTCTACATCACACTGTGATTTTTGATGTAGAGATTCTTTTGTTTTTGATTACACCTTCATTCACTGCCCCGTTTCCTGCCTGACTTTGCATCTTCAGGCCTCAGTCGATGAAGTGTGTGCACATGTGTGTTCTGAGAAACTTTTTCATCAGAAAGTCCACTTGACAGTCTTGGAACTGGTGATGATATTAATTTCACTCAGAGGGAAAGCAACATTGAAAACTGTATTATACTCACTGGTCATTTCAACCTGAACAATCTGATGTAATCCACTACAACACCTCGGCCAATAATTCTTCTATCAAGCTTATAATTGTTTAGTTTTTGTTGAAAGAATCAGAAAAAGGAAACTTGTACTTTGTGTTAGTAACTGAGGTTGTAATGGGAGTTGTATAATAATGGACTGTACATCTACTGTTTTGTCCACATACCAGGTTGTGGTGGGGCATGTTGATTGTGATCTAAATTTTAAAACCCACTATGAATACCACAAAATATTACTTCTACAAACATACAACCATTTCTCTCATGCACTGATGCTGAAATACAAATGCATGTTTTTAGCACTATATGCCTATAGATCTAATTTCTAAACAGGAAAGATAAATTGTAAATTATCCACAACGTCAGTATAGGGTGTGTGTTGAGTACAGAGATACAGCTGTTGAAATTGTTTTAAAGTCTTTTAGTTGGTGTCCGTTAAGTGTTGCACAAACTTCATACATTCAGGTCCAGGTTTTCAAAGGTTACTTTTCCGTTCAGTTTTGATGTTTATGTGGTGTCTGTGTGTGTGGTACCTATGCTTTTGTAGTAAAGTGTGTAGCTGAGGTTCCCATTGGGTCGAGGAGGGGCTGTCCAGCGGGCTCTGATTGATCGGGAGCTCTGATTGGTCAGTTCCAGCAGTATTGGGCCTTCTGGGGCGATCTCTAACGTACGAACCTCCACCTGATTTAGAGAACACAAGAAAGGCCACACAAGATAGATAGTGGATCCACAGAGGAACAGACGTGGAGCACGTTCACATCCAAACTATAATCAGTATTTTACTCTCTCTTTTCACACTCATCCATCCAAGTGAAATGATAAAACATAATAAAATCCTCCACTTGATGGGGTCAATGCATCACTGAGTGAATTACTTGTGTTGTGAAAGTATATTATTTCAACCGATTTGAAATGAAAACACTACACATTTGTCCAGCATTATATTTGCATCTGCTTTTCTTTACTCATTTATCCTTTTATTCTCTCTCTCTCTCTCTCTCTCTCTCCCTTCTGCCACATTCCTCTCATCTTTTCCCTCAATCCCCTAATTGCTCTCTTTCTCTCTTTCCACCATCTCTTCTTCGGTCTCATTTCCTCCTGTTATATTCTCCTCCGCTGCCCTTCACATCCCCACTTTCCACCTCATCTCTCCGCTTTGCTCTGACCATTTACTCCGTCCTCATCCTTTCACTTTTATCCCTAAACTCCCTCCCTCTCTGACTCCTTTCTTCTTTTCCCCACCCATCCTGCCATCTCTCCCTCTTCATCCTGCTCTCCCCCCCCCCATCCACCTCCACACCTCTCTCTCATCCTATTCTGCTGCGTCAGCCGATCCTGCGGCGTTGGACTAAATATGGCGTCTGTATTGGAAAAATGCCCCAAAATATGGCCTGTCGTCAGAGACGGCGTTGAGCATGGAGTGGCATTTCCTACCAAATGTCACTGTCGTCACACCAACCCTCATTATTGAGCCGAGAGAATCGATCACCTTTATGATGCCCGGTGACACACACACACACACACATACACACAAACACACACATATGCACACGCACATGCACAACACAAATACACTTTGTAAATGTTTTTTGAGCAGGCACTCACACACGCTTACCTGTTTTTGTACCTGACAAAGCATCTTGCAGTTCATTTTATTAATTAATCATAGATTACTGGATTCAGTAATGAGCAATTCACTGACCATTGGTCCTTTGCCGCAGCCCTGAGCCGTACAGGCCTGCAGCCTGAGCAAGTGTCGGCTCCATGGAGAGAGACCCTCCACCACGAACAGCCTCTGAGAGGAACTGGAGTTTAAAACGAGAACTCCATCCAGCCAGACTCCGTAGCTGGTTATAATGCCTGTCAAAAGAAATTTGTAATAATTACATGCATGTGATACAGAATAAAAATAAAAGGATAAGACCAAACTGTTAATGCACATTAAGCCAGATGTCTTAGCTGAGCTATTAATGACAGGAGCTTACCTAAGTGACTGTAAGCAGGTTTTAGTGTTTATTGCTTTAAATTAAGTTTATTAAGGTAACTCTGTACTGCATGTAATTATCTTCATGTACACATTACCAATGAGATTAATTTATTACCTTCTTGAAACTAGATCAGTGCACGCTCTAAACTCATCTCTTAGGAAAGGCCTGTTTGTTTGGCCTGCAGTGATGCAGGTTGCATCGTTTCTTTCTTTATAAAGTGATCTGCAGTAATTGAGTCACGTAAGTAAGGACTAGCTGCTGGACTCAGTCCACAGAACCCTGAAGCTGCTGCTGCATGCACAGCAAAACCCTGATCTAGAGAATCTGTTGTAAATGCGCTATTTTCATGATCAATAACATCTCTTATGTTGATGAGTCCCCGCTGCTTTTACTACAGCGCGCTGTTTGTCGGTTTATTCAAAGTTTACTATTATATTGAACATATCTTATGTCAAAATCACAACAAATTCAACACTGCACTTCCTTGGGCCCTAAACAATACAAATGCCAGGTGTGAAGCCGATAAGATGAACAGTTGTCGAGATATGTGAGCCACAGACAAACATGATGGTGCGATAACATCCTTTTGCTTGTGTTGTTTTCTCAGATATCTACATGTTATTTTCTGATGATTTGCTCACTCATACATTGACAGACTGTTTCCAGACTTTAGAGAGTGAGCTTTGCTATGTTTGGATGCTGTCTAGGTTGATTACAAAACAAATGTAAACTGACTTTGTGGAACCAGACCTGCCAGTGGATGTGTCCTAGTGTGATCCAATGATGAAAACAGCACCAGAACGCCAAATGTAACCATAATAATTAAAAGGATAAAGGCCCTCAGAAGGACAGTCGTACCGTATGTGCACACGCGCACACACAAACTCATCCACACCGATTGGACACTTCACACATGCATACAAATATACACCCATACTACAATGGGAACTCACAAATGTCTACACACGCACACACACAATAATTATATTGCATAGCATCTACCTAGTGAAAAATGAAACAGTACGGTGCCAAATGTGCTTTTCCTTAATAAAAATGCATACAGAGGGCTCAAAAGATCAGTGCTAAGAGCTAAGAGTCTATTCTGCTTTAATCATGTGTGGGTTTTATTATTGCTCAATACAGATATACACACCTATCAGGGAAATGAAGACACAAAAACCCCACTGACGCCAACTACATCTGGGGAAGCTCTTAATGTGGTCAATCACATGCGTGTGAGAGTGTGTGTGTGCATGCATGTGTGTGTGTGGATGTCTGTATGTGCTTGTGTGTGCGAATAAGCCCATATCAGTATAGGTTGTAATAAAGACAGGTTGGGAAATGAAGCAGCGAATGCATAACAGGCTTATTTCCCCTCTTTGTCTGCGTGTTGCCCCGACCTAATCCCCGAGAGGATTATCCCCCACAAATCCCTGCGGAATTGGGGAGAAGGGGGGCAAGAGAGAGAGAGAGAGAGAGAGGACAAGCGAGAGAGAAAATAACACAGAGTCTCACTCCTCTGGAAACCATCACCATCGACATTGTTGCCGTCCATTTATGAAAAAAAAAGAGCAAATGAAAAAAAAAAAGGCACTGAGCCCTTCTTCCTTTTTAAGCAAAAATTAAAGCTTTTTAAGCGTGAGATAATCGGGTAATCATGATTAAGTGTCTCCCTTGTTATAAATTTCTGTCATCAGATGAGAAAAGCTTTAAGTAATTTATCCAGGCTAATATGCACACACATCACAGGGTTTATGGTGCGAAATGCACTCATGTGGCATTAAGCGTAAAACACACACGATTCACATTACACACACACGCGCATTATGGAATTACACATACTTTAACGAGCATGGCAGTAACATTTGATAATATGTGGTAGTGCATTGCACGTGTGAGGGAAATGGGGTAGGAAAACCTCAGATGGTTTTCATCACTCGATGCAGCATTTGTTTGCATAGTTGTTGATAAGTCATGTTAGTATTTTGTTTATAAAAAACACACAATTCTCTGCAACACATGTTTTAGGTCTTGAATCGTTTAGTTACTTGAAAATGTATTGGCCTCTGTGTGTTTTAGTGTTTTATTGAGACACAAGGAGCATCATCTTATTCCTCGATGTATGTGGAAAGTAACAATACTTCATATTCAGAGTTTTCATATACTTTCATGACAGGAAATGATGCGAGAGAGAGAGATAAAGTGGGGACATGAGAGGTCGACACCTCAACTCAGAAGAGTGGTAGGTACTTAAAGATGGAATGGATATTTTTGACAGACTGATTACTGGTGTCTGATTTGTATATTTAAATAAAATATCTTCATTAGTGTTAAAGCAAGCTATTCCACAAAATTCTTGGATGCTCGATTTATTAGTGAAATACATTCAAATAATGGGTGAAACAGATGTTCACTTTGAAACAATTGTGAGGAAGCAAGCAAGCAGTTGCCTTTCACTGTAGAAAATTATATCCTTAAGTTTTTGAAAATGTTTTCTGATATATTTAGAGTGTAGTTTATTCATGCATGGAATTTGACAACTTTATTTCTCTTCATGCTAAAACATCTGCGCACACTAAACAGTTCTACCTTTGTTATAATCTCAACAGATCCAAGTCAACAGCCAGATTCCATATTTACATCTGACATACATGAAATACTCCTCGGCCCAGCCCTGTGCAATGGATTTTAATTGGCTGCAAGTAAATTAGATGAAGATGAGAGGAACAGAGACGACTGAGAGTGAACAGCAGTCACTGAGTCCATGTACTTCCAGCCTGCAGTTCTCTTTTCAGTCAAAAGGGAGCACTTTTCATCCACTTAAAGGAGCCTGGTGAAGCACTGCCCTCTCCTCGCCTCCGTCAGTCCCGCTCTCTGACTGTATGTTCTCTTACCCTGCCGTTGCCTCCTCTCTCTCGGACTCCCTGTTTTATCTTTATCTCTCGCTCCCACATCTGATTTCCCTCATACAAGAGGAAATGCTCTGCTCCTGTGTCATAGTCACATAAAGGGGACCCCCAACCCATGTACAGATCTTCATATCTGTGGGGTCTGACCAGGATACCACTAAATACCGCCACCTTGAATTCAATTCTACTGTTTA